>NW_016827380.1:0-5497 GCF_001698545.2 Rhinopithecus bieti
GAACGGAATGGAATATGGAATGGAATGAATGGAACGGAAAATGGAATGGAATATGGAATGGAATGGAATGGAATGGAATGGAATGGAATGGAAGAGAATTGAATGGAATGGAATATTGAATGGAATGGAATATGCAATGGAACGTAATATGAAATGGAATGGCATGGAATGAAACGGAAGGGAATGGACCGGAATATTAAATGATATTGAATGGAACGGAATGGAATGAAATGGAATATGGAATGGAATAGGGAATGGAATGGAATAGGGAATGAAATGCAATATTGCACGGAATGCAATGGAATATGGAGGGGAAAACAATGGAAGGGAATGGAATATGGAATGGAAGGGACTATGGAACGGAATGGAAAGAAATTCAAAGAAATGCAATATGGAATGTAATTGAATGGAATGGAATATGGAATTGAATGGAATTCAGAACGGAATGGAATAAGGAACGGAAAGGAATGGAATGGAACGGAATGGAATATGGAATGAAAAGGAATATGGAATGGAATGGAATATGGATTGGAAAAGAATGTGCAATGGATGCGAATGGAACGGAATGGAATGGAAAGGAATGGAATATATAATGGAATGGAATGGAATGGAAAGGAAGGGAATGCAATGGAATGGAATGGAATGGAATATGGAGTGGAAGGGAATGGAATACAGAATGGAAAGCAATGGAAGGGAACGGAATATTGAATGGAATGAACTATTGAACGGAATGGAAAGGAATGCAATGAAATGGAATATGGAATGGAATTGAATGTAATGGAATATGGAATTGATGGAATTTGGAATGGAATTGAATATGGAACGGAAAGGAACGGAATGGAATGGTATGGTGTATGAAATTGAATGGAATGGAATATCGAATGGAATGGAATGGAATGTGCAATGGAAAGGAATATGGAATGTATTCCAATGTAAGGGAATGGAATGGAAAGGAATGGAATATAAAATGGAGTGGAATAGAATGGAATTGAATATGGGACAGAATGGAAACAAAAGGAATGGAGTGGAATGGAGTATTGAATGGAATTTTATGGAATGAAATAGAATGGAATGGAATGGAATATGGAAAGGAATGGAATATGGAACGGATTGGAATGGAATGAAGTGAAATGGAATATGGAATGGAGGAGAAAGGAATGCAATATGGAATGGAATGGAATGTGGAACGGAATACAACGAAATGCAAATGAACACAATGTGGAATGGAATAGATTGGAATGTCATGGAATGGAATATGAAATGGAATGGAAAATGGAATGGAATGGAATGGAATATTGAAAAGAATGGCATGGAATGGAATGGAATGGAATGGAAAATGGAATCGAATTTAATGGAATATGCAATGGAATGGAATGGAGTTGAGAACGGAATGGAATGTAATGCAATGCAATGGAATGGAATGGAATGGAATATGGAATGGAATGCAATATGGAATCGAACGGAATGGAATGGAATGGAATGCAATATGGAATGGAATGGAAAGGAATGGAGTGGAATGGAATGTGGAATGGAATACATGGTAATAGAATGGAATGGAATGGAACACGCAGTGTAATGGAATGTAATGGAATATGGAATGTAATGGCATGGAATGGAATGGAATAGGAAATTAAATATAATATGGAACGGAATGAAATGGAAAGGAATTGAATGTAATGGAATGGAATGGAATATGGAATGGAATTAAATATGGAATGGTATGGAATGGATTGGAATGGAAAGGAATTGAATAAGTAATGGAATGGAATACCGAATGGAATGAAGATGAAATGGAATGCAATTGAATGGAATCGAATAGAGAATGGATTTGAATATGGAATGGAATGGTGTATGGAATGGAAAGAATGGAATGGAATGGAATGGAATGGAATGGAGTGGAATATGGAATGGAATGGAATGGAATATGGAATGCAATGGAATTTGGAATGGGATGGAATGTAATGGAATGGAATATGGAAAGGATTGCAATGGAAAGGAATGGAATGGAATTGAATATGGAACGGAATATGCAGTGGAATGGAATCAAATGGAATGCAATGCAATGGAATGGAATGGAATATTGAATAGAATGAAATATGGAACCGAATGGAGTGGAAAGGAATGGAAAGGAATGGAATGGAATATGGAATGGAATAGAATAGAATGGAATGTGGAATGGAATGAAATGGAATGGATTGGAATGGAAAGGAATAAGGAATGCAATGGAACGAAATGGAAAAGAATGTAATGGATTGGAATGTAACATGGAATGGAATGGAAAATGGAATGGAAAGGAATGGAACGGATCAAAATATGAAATGAAAAGGAATGGTATGGAAGGGAATGGAATGGGACGAAAGATGGAATGGAACGGAATGGAATTGAATATGGAACAGAATGGAATGTAATGGAATGGAATATGGAACGGAATGGTATATGGAAAGGAATGGAATGGAATGGAATTGAGTTGAATATCGCGTGGAATAAAGACTGTAATGGAATGTTATGGAATAGAATGCAATGGAATGGAATGGAAATTTGAATGGAATGGAATATGGACCAGAATTAAATGGAATAGAAGGGAATGGAATATAGAATGGAATAGAATGGAATGGAATATGGTATGGAATAAAATATGGAACAAAATCGAATGCAATGGAATGGAATGAAATATGGAATGATATAGAATACAATGAAATGATACATGGAATGGCATGAAATGCAATGGAATGGAAAATGGAATGGAATGGAACGGATTGGAGTAGAATGGAATAGAACGGAATGGAACATGGAATGGAATGGATTAAGGAATGGAAAGAAACGGAACAAAATGGAATGGAATGACATGAAATATGAAAAGAATCGGAATGAAATGGAAGGGAATCGAATGGAATGGAAAGGAACATGGAATGGAATGAATATAGAATAGAATGGAATATGGATTGGAAGGGAATGGAAGGGAAGGGAATATGGAAGGGAAGGGAATAGAATGGAATGGAAGGGAATGGAATGGAATATGGAATGGAATGGAATGCAATTGAATGGAATGGAATATGGAATGGAAGGGAATGGAAGGGAATGGAATGGAATATGGAATGGAATGGAATGCAATTGAATGGAATGGAATACGGAATGGAATGGATTATGGAATGGAACGGAATGGAGTAGAATGGAATAAGGAATAGAATGGAACGGAATGGAAAGGAATGGAATGGAGTAAGGAATGGAATGGATTATGGAAAGAAATCTTATGGAACGCAATAAAATTGAATGGAAGGGAACGGATTGAAATGGATTGAAATACGGAAAGGAATTTAAGATGGAATGGAATGGAATATGGAAGGGAATGGAATGCAATGGAATGCAATGCAATATCGAATGGAACGCAATATGGAATGGAAAGGAAAGGAATTTGGAATGGAATGGAATATGGGATGCAATGCGAAATGAAATGGAAAAGAATGTAATATGGAATGGAATGGAATAGAATATGGAATGAAATGGAATGAAATATGGAACGCAATGGAATGGAATGGAATGGAATGGAATGGAATGGAATGGAATGGAATGGAATGGAATATGTAATGGAATGGAATGGAACGGAATGGAAAAGAATGAAATGGAATGGAAAATGGAATGGAATTGAATGGACTTTGGAATGGAATGGAATACAGAATGCAATGGAATATGGAATGGAATTGAATGGAATGGAATTGGGTATGGAACAGAATATGGAATGGAATGAAATATGGAATGGAATGAAATGGAATATGGAATGGAATGGAATATGAAATGGAATGGAAGTGAACGGAATGCAATTGTTTGGAATATGGCATGGAATGCAATATGGAATCCAGGGGAATATGGAATGCAATGGAATGGGATGGAACGGAATGGAATGGAATGGAATATGAGACGGAATGGAATGGAGTGGAATGGAATGGAATGGAATGGAATAGAATGGAATGGAACGGAATGGAATATGGAATGGAATGGAATGGAATGGAATGGAATGGAATGGAATGGAATGGAATGGAATGGAATGGAATACGGAAAGGAATGGAATATGGAATGGAATGGAATGAAATGGAATACGGAAAGGAATGGAATATGGAATGGAATGGATTGAAATGGAATGGAATACGGAATGGAATGGAATAGACTGTAATGGAGTGGAAAGGAATGTAATTGAATATGGAATGGAATGGAATATGGAAGGCAATAGAGCGGAAAGGAATAGAATGGAATATGGAATGGAATAGAATGCAATGAAATATGGAATGGAATGGAATATGGAATGGAATGGAATATGGAATGGAATGGAATGGAATGGAATGGAATGGAATATGGAATGGAATGGAATGGAATGGAATGGAATGGAATGGAATGGAATGGAATGGAATATGGAATGTGTTGGAATGGAATGTGGAATGGTATGGAATGCAATGGAATGGAATGAAATGGAATAGAATGGAATAGGGAATGTGTTGGAATTTAATATGGAATGGAATGCTATGGAATTGAATGGAATGGAATGGAATATGGAATGGAATGGAATATGTAATTGAATTGGATGGAATGGAATATGGAATGGAATGGAATGGTTTATGGAGTGGAATGAAATGGAACATGAAATGGAAGGGTATATGGAATGGAATATAGAATGAAATGGGACATGGAATGGAATGAAATGGAACAGAAGGGAACATATCGGATTGGAATGGATTATGAAATGAAATGGAAGAGAACGGAATGGAATGGACTGCAATGGAATACGAAAAGGTATTAAATATGGAATAGAATGTAATGGAATTGTATGGAAAGGAGTGTGGAATGGAATGGAATGGAATGGAATGGAATGGAATGGAATAGGGAATGGAAAGGAATGGAATGGAATATGAAATTTAATGTAATACGGAATGGAATGGAATATGTAGTGGAATAGATTGGAATGGAATTGAACAGGGAATGGAATAGAACGGAATGTAATATAATTTCATATGGAATGGAATGCAATGGAATATGGAATGGAATGGAATATGGAATGGAATGGAATGGAATGGAATATGGAATCGAAAAGAGTGGAATACGGAATGGAATGGAAGAAGGAATGCAATAGCATATGGAACAGAATGAAATATGGAACGGAATGGAGTGGAATATGGAATGGAATGGAACATGTAATGGAATAGAAGGGAATATGGATTGGAATGGAACATGGAATGGAATGGAATGCAGTGGAAAGAACGGAATGGAATATGGAATGGAATGGAATATTGTAAGAATTGAATGGAACGGAAAGGAATGAATGGAATATGGAATGCAATGGAATAGGGAATGGAATGGAATAGAAAACGGAATGAAACATGGTACCGAATGGAATGGAATGGATTGGAATATGGAATGGAAGCGAATGGAATGGAATATGGAATGGAATAGAATATGGAATGGAATGGAATAGAATGTAGTAGGGAATGGAATGCTTTGGAAAATGTAA
>NW_016827381.1:0-2316 GCF_001698545.2 Rhinopithecus bieti
TTTAATTATAATGCAGAATAATTATTTGTCTTACACATTTGTGTTTTTTATTACATAAAATTTTCTGTCATTTTTTTTCTTTTCTCTTTGATTATTTTATATAACTGCGATACAATTTGTGGTTTTATAAAACTGCTGTTTGTTTTAAGACACCACAAATGAAGTGGGACATAAGTTAACAGATTATAACACTGGAAATAGAAATATAGAAAATCATTCCATGATTTTGCTAGGATCCAGAATGGAATCTAATCTTTAACTCTGGCAGTTTATGATATGCTGTGGCTTTTCCTCAATTAGTTTCTCCAAACATTATTTATGCTTCTTTTGGGGAAAAGGTGTAGGAATTGGCCATCACCAACTCAAAAGCATGTAGGAAATAACCAGAACAGAGATGTAAGCAGCAACTCAATTATGTTTGCAACACCTTTGCAGCAAAATGACTTTTTTTTACACCAGTAACTTCTAAGTTATTCAATATAAGTTATGTTATATTCAATAATATAGCTACTTAGAAGTAGTTATGTGATCTACTTCTAAGTTATGCTGAATAGTAGTTTACTTCAGTGCTTCCTCATTCAACTATATTGTCCATGAACGCCAGAACACCTAATCATAAGCAATACAAAGCAAAATGACACATAAAGATCCATATATTTTAATATCAGGACAAAAAAAAATTAGAAGCACTACTAACCCCTCTGTGTTTCCTTCCAATCCTCTCTCGTACTCTACCAACTTCTACATTCATGAAACGAGCATAAACAAGGCATATTCATGACTATTGCCTCAGAAGTCTCAACATACTTTTGGTTTATTTCTGTGTGCTAGTTGGAGATGTTCTAATGGGAATATATCATTACTATAGATGGAACTGCTGCATACAATTTAGAAAGGTGCATTTCTATATCAGTTATGGGGCATTTTCAAAACATTAATTTGATAAAAGATTTGAAACAACATCAGAAATCATGGAAGAAAAGGACCAACATAGAATTTCTTTCTTTTGCTACAATTCCAGAATGATCTACTTCTAGCTAGTACCAGCATATCACTCAAAACCATCTGTAATTGATGTTTTATTTTCTTTCATTTCTAGTAAAACAAAAAACTTATAATGAAATACTTTTAGCTAGGAGTAAACTAGCAATGACATAGAAGACTAAACAATAGCCTTGTAAGTGACATGTTCATAGAACTGTAGTTTATGTTCAACATTTGTCGCCCCTAAACTATACCCACTTACCAGAGAATGCTGAAGAGGAAGCCCTATTGTGTGACTAAGAGGATTATATCAGCCTCCTCATGCACATTCCAAATTGCAGTCATCTGAAGTCTGGTAGCCAGATGTTCTATCTCAACTGAGGCCCTATAGCATTAAAATAACGTTTTCACAAATGTTTAATGGTTACCTGAGACAATGTCGACTTTGTCCCAAAAGTCTCCCATTAGAATCTGCTTAGCCTCCATATAGTATGTAGACTTGCCACAGGCTCTGCACTTTCTCTACTGAGTCAGAGGGGCAAAATGGCTGAGAGGAATACACAGAAGGAAAGCTCTCACCACTCTGCCTGACTGAAAAGTCACTTTCAAATGACCTGCTTCATGGTAACCCACAATTTCCTATTCTTCGCATCATTTCAGCATACCATAAATGTAATTGAAATAATTTTCTCTGTTATATTCAGAAGGTTGACATCCTTTTGGCATGGATCTAGAGAACTGTCACATGCCTGTGGCAGGTTTTTTGTATTTTGTTTTGTCCCTGTCATGTGAAAGCAAACTATTATTTGCTTATTCACATAAGGAAAAGAGACATTCGAGATTAATTGCTGGTTATCTGATACCAGTGACTGAATTGCTTTGATCTAGTTATAAGAAGATATCTGTAAAACAACTAAAATTGGGTGCTGGAAACATCATCATCCATGCATCTTTCTAATATTTAATAATGGCTCTGACAGGACCAATACACACATAGACAAACACACACGCAGATCTGATGTTGTTTGTAATTTATTCTTTAGGCAAGCAGGAGAAATGCCAATGATTTTTACTGAACTCTATCTATCAAAATAGTTAAGCCCTACTTCATGGTTCATGGTCTGGAAGAATAAACTCAGGGACTGGTATAAAGAGTCCTTTTAGTGAAAAATGGGTTTATCACCAGACACAGGCCTCTCTGTGTATTAGCACTGGTTAACATCTTGGGCCCCTGAAATTGGCATTTTTTTGGCTATATTTTTAAAGTTTCACTAATAATAATGATTTTTTTTTTGTTTTTTTTTTTTTTTTTTTTTTTTTTTTTGAGACGGA
>NW_016827381.1:6922-8203 GCF_001698545.2 Rhinopithecus bieti
GAGGTGGAGGCTGCAATGAGCCATAATCACACCAGTGCACTCAAGCCTGGGCAACAGAACAAGACCCTGTCTCAAAAGGGGAAAACAGAGAGGAAGGAAGGGAGGGAGGGAGGGAGGGAGGGAGAGGGGGAGGAGGGAGGGGGGGAGTCAGGGAGTCAGGGATCCGGAACAGAGGGACCAGCTGAATCCGGAACAGAGGGACCAGCTGAAGCCGCGGCAGAAGAACATAAATTGTGAAGATTTCATGGACATTTATTAGTTCCCCAAATTAATACTTTTTTACACCTGTCTTTACTGTAATCTCTGAACATAAATTGTGAAGATTTCATGGACACTTATCACTTCCCCAATCAATACCCTTGTGTTTTCCTATACCTGTCTTTAATCTCTTAATCCTGTCATCTTCTTCATAAGCGGAGGAGGATGAATGTCGCCTCAGGACCCTGTGATTGTATCAACTGCACAAATTGTTTGTAGAGCATGTGTGTTTGAACAATATGAAATCTGGGCATCTTAAAAAAAGAACAGGATGACAGTGATGTTCAGGGAACAAGAGAGGTAACTTTGGCTGCTGGTGAGCCGGACGGAAGAGAGCTATATTTCTCCTCTTTCATAAGCAAATAAGAGAAATATCGCTGAATTCTTTGTCTCAGCAAGGAACATCCCTGAGAAAGAGAATGCACCCTGAATGTAGGCCTACAAACGGGTCCCTTTGGAAGTGTGGGCCATCTTTTATGGTTGAAGCCCAAGGGATGAAATAAGCCCCAGTCTCCTGTAGTGCTCCCAGGCTTATTAGGTAGAGGAAAATTCCCGCCTAATAAATTTTGGTCAGACAGGTTGTCTGCTCTCAAAGCCTGTTTCCTGGTAAGATGTTATCAACGACAGTGCGTGCCCAAAAACTTCATTAGCAATTTTAATTTCGCCTCATCCAGTGGTCCTGTGATCTCGCCCTGCCTCCATTTGCTTTGTGATATTTTGTTACCTGGTAAAGTATGTGATCTCTGTGATCCACACCCTATTCGTGCACTCCCTCCCATTTTGAAAACCGCTAATAAAAACTTGCTGATTTTACAGCTCAGGAAACATCACCCATCCTGCCGACATGTGATGTCTTCCCCGGACACCCAGCTTTAAATTTCTCTCTCTTGTGCTCTTTCCCTTTATTTCTCAACCCAGCCAAGACACTTAGGAAATAGAAAAGAACCCATGTTAAACATCGGGAGTGGGTTCTCCCGATAGGAAGGAAGGAAGGGAGGGAGGGGGAAGGGGGAAAGGGGAAGG
>NW_016827382.1:0-1090 GCF_001698545.2 Rhinopithecus bieti
CCCGGCCTGTTTTTTTTTTTTTTAAACAGAGTCTTGCCCTATCGCCCAGGCTGGAGTGCAGTGGTGTGATCTCGGCTCCGCCTCCCGGGTTCACGCCATTCTTCTGCCTCAGCCTCCCAAGTAGCTGGGACTACAGGTGCGTGCCACCACGCCTGGCTAATTTTTTGTTTTTGTTTTTGTTTTTGTTTTTTGAGATGGAGTCTTGCTTTGTCGCCCAGGCTGAAGTGCAGTGGTGCTGTCTCAGCTCACTGCAAGCTCCAGGTCCCAGGTTCGTGCCATTCTCCTGCCTCAGCCTCCCAAGTAGCTGGGACTACAGGCGCCACCACGCCTGGCTAATTGTTTTGTATTTTTAGTGGAGACGGGGTTTCACTGTGCTAGCCAGGATGGTCTCGATTTCCTGACCTTGAGATCCGCCTGCCTCGGCCTCCCAAAGCGCTGGGATTACAGGCGTGAGCCACCATGGCCAGCTGGATGCCCACTGATTTTTATAGAGAATGCTTCTGGCCAGTCGTGGTGGCTCACACCTGTAATCCCAGCACTTTAGGAGGCTGAGGCTGGCGGATCACCTGAGGTCAGGAGTTCAAGACCAGCCTGGCCTACATGGTGAAACCCTGTCTTTACTAAAAAATACACAAATTAGCCAGGCATATGGTGGGCGCCTGTAATTCCAGCTACTCAGGAGCCTGAGGCAGGGAGAATTGGTTGAACCCGGGGGAAAGAGGTTGCAGTGAGCCAAGATGGTGCCACTGCACTGCAGCCTGGGCAGCAGAGCGAGACTCCATCTCAATAAATAAATAAATACATAAATACATAAATAGAATGGTTCTATTGTTTTATCATTAAGTATAAAGTCTGCTGTATCTATTATTTTTTTTTAAATGTGACTTTAAAAAATAGTAGGCCGGGAGAGATGGCTCACATCTGTAATCCCAGCACTTTGGGAGACTGAGGCTGGAGGATCACTTGAGGCTAGGAGTTCAAGGCCAGCCTGGGCAACAAAGCAAAACCCTTTCTCTACCTTTTAAAAAATAATAAATAAGGCCGGGCGCGGTGGCTCAAGCCTGTAATCCCAGCACTTTGGGAGGCCGAG
>NW_016827383.1:0-868 GCF_001698545.2 Rhinopithecus bieti
TAGAAAGACGTTTTCTTAGACACTTCTTGGTGATGTGTGAATTCCTCGCACAGAGTTCCACTTATGTTTCACGGAGCAGCCCATTAAAACTGTCTTTGAGGAACATGAGAAGGGTTTCTTTGGATGGCATTTAAGCGTACGCTGAGAAAGGAAATATCAACATTTCAAAACGTGAAAGAAGCTTTCTGAGAAACTTCTTTGTGATCTGTTAATTCACGTCACAGAGTTACAGCTTATTCCTCAGGAAACAGTTTGCTAACACTCTTTTCGTGGAATGTTCAAAGTGATCCTTGGGGGCCCGTAGGGGCACATGGTGAAAAAGGCAATATCCTCGGATAATAACTAGACAGAAGCTTTCTAAGACATTTCTTTCTGATGTGTGACTTCATCACACAGAGTTCCACCCTTCTCTTCTTGGAACAGTTTGCTAACACAGTTGTCGTGAATTCTCCAAAGTGATATTTGCGAGCTCATGGAGGGCAATGGTGAAAAAGGAAATATCCTCAGATCAAAACTGGAAGGAAGACTTTTAAGAAACTGCATTGCGATGTGTGAATGCAACTCACAGAGTTACACGTTTCCCTTCAGTCATCAGTTTGCTAACACAGTTTTCTGGACATCTGCAAAGGGTTACTTCTTAGCGCAATGAAGCTTATGGTGCCAAAGCAAATATCCTCGGAAGAAAACTAGAAAGAAGCTTTCTTAGACACTTCTTGGTGATGTGTGAATTCATCTCTCAGAGTTCCACTTATGTTTCGTGGAGTAGTCAATTGCCACTTCCTTTGAGGAACCTGAGAAGGGCTTCTTTGGATTGCATTGAGACCTATGCTGAGAAAGGAAAATCATCAGTTGGAAACGTGAAAGAATC
>NW_016827384.1:0-686 GCF_001698545.2 Rhinopithecus bieti
ATCTCAACTCACTGCAAGCTCCGCCTCCCGGGTTCACGCCATTCTCCTGCCTCAGCCTCCGGAGTAACTGGGACTACAGGCGCCCGCCACTTCGCCCGGCTAGTTTTGTATTTTAGTAGAGACGGGGTTTCACCGTGTTAGCCAGGATGGTCTCGATCTCCTGACCTCGTGATCCGCCCGTCTCGGCCTCCCAAAGTGCTGGGATTACAGGCTTGAGCCACCGCGCCCGGCCATAAATAAATATTCTTACGATGATCTCCCCAGGCAACAGACTTTCTAGGAAGGAGGCGCAGTGCCAGACCCAGGTGGGACTTGCGAGTTCGGGCCAGCCATAGCCCGTCCCACGGGATAGGACAGGGCTTGGGGAGATCAGATCAGACACGTGGGGCCCATGAGGGCCACCCTTCGCCATGGGGGACGTGTAAGAGGGCGCATTCACCCCCAGTTCTGTGTCACCCGAGCCAGGGCGCCACACCCTGCCAGCCCATGGCCACCTCCCATGTGACTGCAGCCGCGGCTGTGGCTGGAAGTACAGCGTGGCCTAACCGGAAGCATGGCGTCGTGGGGGGTTCTGGGAGTTGTAGTCCCGGAGAGTTCTTTTACGCAGTGTTTTGGGGTGCGGGACTGCAGTGCGCGCAGTTCTGGACCCCAGGCTGTTCCCACGGCGACTGACACCTCAGACACGT
>NW_016827385.1:0-2108 GCF_001698545.2 Rhinopithecus bieti
GGCCGGGCGCGGTGGCTCAAGCCTGTAATCCCAGCACTTTGGGAGGCCGAGACGGGCGGATCACAAGGTCAGGAGATCGAGACCATCCTGGCTAACACGGTGAAACCCCGTCTCTACTAAAATACAAAAAACTAGCCGGGCAAGGTGGCGGGCGCCTGTAGTCCCAGCTACTCCGGAGGCTGAGGCAGGAGAATGGCGTAAACCCGGGAGGCGGAGCTTGCAGTGAGCTGAGATCCGGCCACTGCACTCCAGCCTGGGCGACAGAGCAAGACTCCGTCTCAAAAATATATATATATATATATACATATACAATCCTCCTGGCTGGCTTGTGATGTTCATTGGCCAGGCACAGTGGCTCACACCTGTAATCCCAACACTTTGGGAGGCCAAGGCGGGTGGATCATGAGGTCAGGAGGTTGGGACCACGGTGAAACCCCGTCTCTACTAAAAATACAAAAATTAGCCAGGCCTGGTGGCGGGTGCCTGTAGTCCCAGCTACTTGGGAGGCTGAGGCAGGAGAATGGTGTGAACCCGGCAGGCGGAGCTTGCAGTGAGCTGCGATCGCACCAATACACTCCAGCCTAGGTGACAGAGGAAGACTGTCTCAAAAAGAAAAATAAAATATACAACCAAAGGCAGTATTCACAGAGGTATTTCTTGGGAATAAAAGAAGGAATATAGTCATTCCTTGGTATTCTCTTTGGTGTCCAGAGTTAGTTACTTTAAAATTCTTGGTGTTTATTGCCTTTTAGTCAGGGATACACCTTTTATTCAATTTATTTTACCAGTCTCATTTAGTAGTAGGGATGCATCTTAGCATTTTTATACTGCTGCTTAACACAGTGTTTCATCGTTTCAATTTGTTGAAAAGGTTTTGATGATTTGGGCAGTGCATTAATAGAAGAGCAGTTAATAGTTTTGAGAGTTTTGTGAATTCTTTCTTGGTTATGTGTGTAGTGAATAAGGCAAAGCAGAATACCATGGGAGTCAGTAAAATGAGATATGGAGGCAATTTCTGATGAAAGGGATGTTCTTTCTCACTTTTCTCTTTTTTAAGGCATTCAATTTCTATTAAAGTGTCCTGGAAAAAAGTCATTCACACTAATGCAGAATTTTTACATTTTTCTGCAGTAGTGGTGGTGGTGGTGGAGGAGGCGGCGGTGGTGGAGGTGGAGGTGGTGGCAGACGTCGAGATTCTTACTATGATAGAGGATATGATCGTGGGTATGACAGATATGAAGACTATGATTACCGGTACAGGTAATGTTTTAACTTGAGCTTTCTGTTCTAAATTAGATGATAGTAGTGTTTGGCACTTTTATGTTTGATACATATGAATAAAACTTGATTTTAAAATAGATGATATATGACGCTTTGGGAACAGAAGTTAGCAATCTGTATATGCCAGTGTTTTGTTGTGCTGTATACTTTTCTGGTCTCATTGGCACAAAGAGAACTTAATATTAAGTAGTTATCACCTTAGGTACATTATTATTTTGAATGATGAGGAATTTTTATTTTCATCTGCCTTAGTGGAGTGATGATATAGTATGCTAAGTAATCTTTCATTTCTTACAGAAGACGATCACCTTCTCCTTATTATAGTCGATACAGATCACGATCAAGATCTCGTTCCTACAGCCCAAGTATGTGAACTTTGCTTTTGTAGCATTAAAAACCTCATTTCTAATTAATGGCTTACTTTAGAATATTAGAATATAAGGTGGAAGGTGGCAGTTAATAGTTGGAAAAATATTAGGCAAATTAAACTATAATTGTTAACTTTTTTTTTTTGCTTTTTCTCTTTTAGGACGCTATTGATAACGGAATGGTTGCAATTAAGGACATTGTTTTCCTCTTTGTTTTCTTTTTTTTTTTTTTTTTTCCTGAGACTTCCCCAAGCTTTGGATTCTTCCTACTCCTTAAGAAAAAAATCTTTGGTTTATTTAGCATCTACACTTTTGTCAGTTGTGTTGCTGTTTTCCACCCCTTTTAATTATACTCTTAAAGATGTAATTGTTGTCATTTTGAGCAGTTAAACATCTTGAGTATAAAAAGAACCCCAATGTTACGCTTTGTAAATTTTTTTTTTTTTTTTTTTTTTTTTT
>NW_016827385.1:6804-7623 GCF_001698545.2 Rhinopithecus bieti
TTTTAAGTAGAGATGGAGTTTCACCATGTTGGCCAGGATGGTCTTGATCTCCTGACTTCGTGATCCGCCCACCTCGGCCTCCCAAAGTGCTGGGATTAAGGCATGAGCCACCGTGCCCAGCTGAGTTAGTATTTAATGGTATATTTTCAAGTGCATGGATACATGGGTAATTGAGGTACTAGTTTTAGACTGTTACAGAGTATGCCTCCAAACACTAGGAAAAATTCAAAGTATATACAGAGAGAAGAAATGGGGAGTTAGTGTTTAATCTGTCTAGTTTCAAGTATATATAGCAAAAAAAAAAAAAAAAAATTCCACATATATGTAGTTTGGTGCTACATAACTGTTCCTGGTATACTCTGCAATTTGAAAGTTGTAAAATGATTAACCAATGAGGTAACTTCCTTGCTTTGTGACTGCTGCACAGAATGGTGCCTGGCATGGAGTAGGTATCCAATAAATATTTGCATAAATGAATGAGGATAGAAGAGTAATTGAAAGAGCTAAAGTATAAGGGCAGTGTGACAGAAGGGATCTCGGCTGAAAACAATCATGACAACCGTAACAGTTAAAAATCACTTTTAGTAATCTGTGTAATAAGGGAAGAAAAATGGCAGTTTAATTATCATTAAAGTGTTGGTGCTTAAGTCACCTTGAAAATTCATTTATGGCCGGGTACAGTGGCTCACGCCTGTAATCCCAACTCTTTGAGAGGCCAAGGCAGGCGGATCACGAGGTCAGGAAATCGAGACCATTCTGGCTAACACGATAAAACCCTGTCTCTACTAAAATTTAAAATTAGGCCGGGCGCGGTGGCTC
>NW_016827386.1:0-3697 GCF_001698545.2 Rhinopithecus bieti
GCTTGCGCTGGGAGTTGGAGACTGGAGCTGTTCTTATTCGGCCATCTTGCTCCGCCCCGACGACTGTTTCTATACAAGTGGTCATGCAGTTAATAATTTCTTCAGAAAGGCACTGCTACACTATTTCTATGCTATTCTGAGGAGTCCCTTTGTCAGTTAATATGTATTTCACCCATAAGGCCTCACATTCTTAGAGCTATCTCCTGAGCTGACGACCAACCTCAGGGCACAGAGTAAACCATAACAATTTGTCCCCCTAGAAGATCCTGACAAGTTGCCTAAAATGATAAACGTCCTTAATAATTACTTCATATTTTTATCCTATTCAGGCATGTAGTAGATATTCAACATATATTTGCTGAATTTGTATTTTTGTTGTTGTCACTGTTTTTAATAATAAAGAATTAGTCTCTTAAGGCCAGGAATGGTGGCTCACCCAATACCTTGGGAAGCTGAGGTGGCCCGATCGCTTGAGCTCAGGAGTTCAAGACCAGCCTGGGCAACATGGTGAAACCCTGCCTCTACAAAAAACACAAACATTAGCCGGGCATGGTGGCACAGCCTGTAGTCCCAGGTACTTGGGAGGCTGAGGTGGGAGAATTGCTTGAGCCTGGAAGGTGGAGGTTGCAGTGGGCCGAGATCATGCCATTGCACTCCAGCCTGAGCCACAGAGTGAAAACTTGTCTCAAAAAAAAAAAAAAAAAAGAAGGAGAAAAAGAATGATTCTCTAGATCCAATTTACAGGAAATACAGAGGACAGACTTACGCGTTAGCTACACCAAGGAATTCAACCAGCAAAGTCTAGATCATGGGAAATGTTACAGAATGAATGATCCAGTTTCGTTAACAAATTGTAAAGGGGGAGAAAAAAAGAGGCAGATAGGGAACCTACAGATTAAAAAGAAATAAAAACCATATAAAAAAGAGGCAAAATTAAACTACAGTGTGTATGGGTGCATACTTAGGTGAGGAAACTGTAAAAGAATGAGGTGATTACCATAAAAGCCAGGAGAATGGTTACTCTTAAGAGACAGGGTGCAGGGCCGGGTAGAAGTTTTCTGGGGTGGTCAGGTATGATTCTTTCTTCTGACATGGATGTGTTATACTTTTAAAAGTTTAAGAAATACACAACAAGAAATATACATATATACAGAGAATCATTAGAATGATTCTCCTTAAATAATAATTAAAATAATTAGAAGTGATGCTTTTTGAGTAGTTTTACCTGTGATTTTAATATAGCTTACCTAAGTAAACTATACAATTGCAAGTTTATACAATTCAATTTTTTTTTTCTTTTTGAGACAGTGTCTGGCTCTGTCGCTCAAGCTGGAGTGCAGTGGTGCGATCTCAGCTTACTGCAGCCTCTGCCTCCCACACTCAAGCGATCCTCCCACTTCAGCCTCCCAAGTAGCTGGGACTACAGAAGTATGCCACCATGCCCAGCTAATTAAAAAATTTTTTTTTTAGAGATGGGGTTTTGCCATGTTGCCCAGGCTGGTCTCAAACTCCTGTGCTCAAGTGATCCACCTGTCTCAGCCTCCCAAAGCACCGGGATTACAGGCATGAGCCACTGTGCCTGACTACAATTTAATTTTTAATAATGGCTATACTTAACAACCAGCTCACAAAATTCCTGAAAATTTAACAATGAGTGTTAAAATTTAACAACAGCAAGCTAAGTGTGAGCCACTTTAGCACACTCTTGTATTCATCCTAACAATTCCCCAACTTTCTTGTGCTTTTAAATTTAGTTTTAAAATCAAATGTATACTTGCAGTTTTAAAATCAAATAGTTCTCCATTTTCTGATCCTCAGAGGCAACAGTTTCAAGTATTTTATCTGATTCTTTTGGTATTGACCTCCACCTCTCAAAATTGGATACCTCTTGATTTTTCAGTTTTGGACATGGCTATAGACTGAATGATTGTGTTCCCACCTCCACCCCAATTCATATATTGAAATTCTAACCTCTGGTGTGATGGTAGCGATGGGGCCTTTGGGAAGTGATTTAGGTCACTAGTGTAGAGCTCTCATGAATGGGATTAGTGCCCTCATAAGAGACCCCAGAGAGCTTACTTGCCCTTTTCTGTCATGGGAAAAGACAGCCACCTACAAGCCAGTAAGCAAGGCCGCACCGGACTCTGAATCTGCCAGTGCCTTGATTTTGGACTTCTCAGCCTCCAGAACTGTGAGAAATTTCTGTTGTTTATAAATCGCCCTGTTTATGGTACTCTGTTATAGTAGCCTGAACAGACTAAGACAGACATCATTTATTGACTTTCCATTACGGGACATAAGGATTAAATTCTCTCTCATTCCCTACCCAGCTACACACATACACATTTCCTATCTCTCCAGGTTTCACATATGGTTATATTCTAATTTTAGTTAGATCAGTAAAGGAAAATGTTATTTACTGCTCAAATGTGTAATATACTATGATTATTCTTCCTTTCCAACTTTTTGGTTTTTTCCTGAAGCTAATAACTGTTCTGGGTTTCTTTTTTTCTTATTTTTTCCCTTTTGTTTGGTTTCCTAAATCCATATCCTCAGACTTTCTCTCACTTGCATAAATCTTTCATATTCAAACATATTAAGTTTATGAGTTCATCTACCAAAAAAGTCTCTTCTGGAACCATCTGGTCTGCTCCAATCTGGATTTGTTTCTCTAAGTCTGCTCAATGTCTGCTGTTTGGAGACTTTCTCATCAGGGATTCCCTTTACCTCTCTTATGCTGCATCCCTTGTTTCTTGGATCCCATATTCACCTTCTTTCCTTGTTTATACTTTTGTATTGGTGAAACAACATCCTCTAAAGTTTCTTGATAAATGCATATGGGAGGTAAAAATTCCTGTACTCTTGCATGTCTGAAAATGTCCTTATTCTGCCCTCAAACTCATTTAGAGTTTGCCTGGTTTTAGAATTCTAGGTAGGAAATTGTTTTCCTCAGAATTATAAAGACATTGATTGCTTCAGTGTTGCTGTTGAGAAGTCTGATCTTGATTCTATATGTAAAATCAGTTTCTCCTCTCTGGAAATTTATGGGACCATTTCTTTGTCTTTGGCCCCAGTATTTTAAAATATTACAATGAAACCTTGTGGTTCTGATTTACTCCTGGAAGAGTTTGTTAACTTTATTTTATATATTTTTTTGAGATAGGGTCTTGCTCTTTTGCCCAGGCTGGAGTGCAGTGGTGCAATCTCAGCTCGCTGCAACCTCCGCCTCCTGAGCTCAAGCAATCCTCTCACCTCAGCCTCCTGAGTTGCTGGGACCACAGGTGTGTGCCACCACATCTGGCTAATTTTCATAATTAAAAATTAAATACAAAATTAAATTAAACATGGTTTTGCCATATTGCCCAGGCTGGTCTCGAACCCAGGCTCAAGTGATCCACCTGCTTCAGCCTCCCAAAGTGCTGGGATGACAAGTGTGAGCCACTGTGCCTGGCCTTGACTTCCTTAACTTTAAATTCAAACCTTTGAGGCTTTAAAATCCAAAACGATTAGAATTTTCATACACACACATACATATAACCATGCTGTTCTTTTTTCTTTTCTTTTCTTTTTTGAGACAGAGTTTCACTGGTTGCCCAGGCTGGAATGCAATGGCGTGATCTCGGCTCACTGCAACCACTGCCTCCCAGGTTCAAGCGATTCTCCTGCCTCAGCCTCCCGAGTAGCTGGGACTACAGGC
>NW_016827386.1:5489-8147 GCF_001698545.2 Rhinopithecus bieti
AAAGAGAAAGCTACACACTAGCAAGGTAAATGACTGAAGCCCTGGGCACTTGTGTCAACACCAGGGACCTAAAGTTTCGGGTTTTTTTTTTTTAGATGCAGTTTCTCTCCTATTGCCCAGGCTGGAGTGCAATAGCACAATCTCACCTCACTGCAAATTCTGCCTCCTGGGTTCAAGCGATTCTCCTGCCTCAGCCTCATGAGTAGCTGGGATTATAGGCCCCCACCACTACACCTGACTAATTTTTGTATTTTAGTAGAGACGGGGTTTCACCATGTTGGTCAGGCTGGTCTTGAACTCCTTACCTCAGGTGATCCACTTGCCTCGGTCTCCCAAAGTGCTGGGATTACAGGCATGAGCCACCACTCCGCCCGGCCGTGTTTTGATTTTAATGACCTCAGGTGTGTAGAAGACAAGTTCTTGTGCTCAGGGAAAGTAGGGGGTTGAAAATGAGACCTCTACATAAAGTCAGACCCTCAAAGGACAGTAAGGTAAAAAGAAATGTAAGTAGAGAAAGAACATGGGAGAGACAGTCTTCTTCAGTGTAACTGAGAAACACAAAATACAAAGAGAAGATCTTCAAAGTTGTCAGAGAAAAAAAAGAGATCATTTAAAAGGAATAACAATTAGACTGGAGGCAGCAGCCAGAAGACAGTGGAACAAGACTTTGCATTGCAGAGAGAAAACCATAGCCAATGTAGAATTTGACACCTACCTAAATTACATATTTAAGAATAGGGGCAAAATGAGGACATTTTCAGAAAACCAAAAACTGAAAGAGTAATTATTACCAAAAGATGCTCCTTAAAGGAGCTTTTAAGAATACACATCAGGATAAAGAAAAATGATCTCAGAAGGAAAGTCTGAGATTAACAATTATAATATCTAAGCTGGAAGTTAAAAACAAGATAGTGCTAAAATATTAGATATAGCAATAACCTGTAAGACAAAAGGATGGTGATTAGCATTCTTAGTTTGGGAGGAGAGTGGAGCTATTGATTAACTTTAGATTGTAAGTACACGTGCCAAAATTTACACATAATCACTAAGAATAAAAACAGAGTTGGCCAGGCATGGTGGATCATGCCTGTAATCCCACCACTTTGGGAGGCTGAGGCAGGAGGATCGCTTGAGGCCAGGAGTTTTGAGACCAGCCTGGCCAACATGGTGAAACCCTGCCTCTACTAAAAATATTTTTTAAAATTAGCTGTGCATGGTGGCGCATGCATGTGATCCCAGCTACTCGGGACACTAGGAAGGAGAATCGCTCAACCCTGGGAGGCGGAGGTTGCAGTGAGCTGAGATCGAGTCACTGCACTCCAGCCTGGGTGACAAAGCAAGACACCGTCTCAAAAACAACAACAACAAACCCAGAGTATATAACTTCCAAAATAGTAGGGGGAAAAATGTAGAATTGAAATCTGAAAGAAAACAGGAATGGCAGGGGAAAGAAAAAGAAAATGCAGGAGAGATAGCACAAAATAAAATGGTAAAAATAATTCCAAATATGTTAGCAATTAATTAAAATTGCAATAAAGTATAAATGAATTAAACTCACCAGTTAAAGATGTCCTGGGATTGAATTAAAACAAAAACAATCTAGATATTTGCAGTATCCTAGAGAAAACCTAAAACACAAAGACAGTGTATTTGACATTATATCAGAATGATTGATGTTATCTGTTGTAGCAAATAACTCCTAAGATTATTGGGACTTAACACAACGAAGTTTATTTCTTGCTCACATTACAGTTCATCAAGTCAGGCTGCTGCTCTGGCTGTCTCTTCTTCAATCAGTCATAGGATTGAAGGAGAATAGTAATCTGGAATCCTTCAATCCTGCTTCTACCACCATGGAGTTCTTTGCCTCCAGCCACAGGAACGAGAGGAAGGGGAGAGGGAGAATAGAAGACCACATTTATTTTAGGGGCCAAGGCTAGAAGTGGTATACATCACTTCTGCTCACATTCCTCTAGCCAGAAGTCAGTTCACAGGGTCCCAACATAGCTGCAAAAAATGTTGGGAAATGTGTTCTCAGGAAGAGAAAATGAAGTCAGTGAGCATCTAGCCAGTTTCTGACACATGAAAAGGTTGAAAATTTAAAAAGATGGAAAGGGATATGCCAGGCAGACACTAACCAGAACGCTAGAGTAGCTCTGTTCACATGAGACAAAATAGTCTTCCAGCCGGGCGCGGTGGTTCACGCCTGTAATCCCAGCACTCTGGGAGGCTGATGCATGTGGATCACCTGGGGTCAGGAGTTCAAGACCAGCCTGGCCAAAATGGTGAAACCCTGCCTCTACTAAAATATTTTAAAATTAGCTGGGCATGGTGGTGCATGCCTGTGATCCCAGGTACTCGGGAGGCTAGCAAGGAGAATCACTCGAACCCAGGAGGTGGAGGTTGTGGTGAGCTATGATTGAGCCACTGTACTCCAGCTTGGGTGACAGAGCAAGACTCCGTCTCAAAAAACAAACAAACAAACAAAAAAGTCTTCCAAGCAAAATGCATTATTAGGAATAAAGGGACCAGGAGTGGTGGCTCATGCCTATAATTCCAGTACTTTGGGAAGCTGAGGGAAGATGAGGCGGGAGGATCACTTGAGCCACTGTGTCCGGCCGAATGCACATTTTTTCTTTTCTTTTTTTTTTTTTTTTT
>NW_016827386.1:12072-14091 GCF_001698545.2 Rhinopithecus bieti
CACTCCAGCCTGGGCGACAGAGTGAGACTCCGTCTCAAAAAAAAAAAAAAGTATTACATTTCATAATGGTTGGACAAACAAGCTGTTTTTGTCAGTGCTGGGATCAGATGCTATGTCCATAATCCCCCTGTCCTTACTATTATAAGGCACATAGACTCAACTTTCAACTGCCAGCATCTGCATCACTCAGTCTGAAAACTTTCTTTGAAAAGAAAAGCCCGGCGGCGCGGTGGCTCACGCCTGTAATCCCAGCACTTTGGGAGGCTGAGGTGGGCAGATCATCTGAGGTCGGGAGTTCGAGGCCAACTTGACCAGCATGGAGAAACCCTGTCTCTACTAAAAATACAAAATTAGGTGTGGTGGCTCATGCCTGTAATCCCAGCTACTCAGGAAGGCTGAGGCAGGAGAATCGCTTGAACCCGGGAGGCGCAGGTTGCGGTGAGCCGACATCGCGCCACCGCACTCCAGCCTGGGCAATAAGAGCAAAACTCGGTCTAAAAAAAAAAGAAAGAAAAGAAAAAAGCTCATGTGCAGGGAAGGTCAAAAGTGCCTGAGAATTAATATGTCCCTTCCTAAGCAACCCTTAACCAATGACTGATGGGTGTTGATGTATCAATACTGTAATTCCCTTGCCCCCTGTGGGATAATTCTAAGTTGCATGTTCTACATTGTCTCTCACATTCCCAGGGGGGATTAAGCTCCAGTTACCCACATGGTAACTTGCTTGCTAACACACACTGTTTTGGCTGCCTTCCACTTTTCTACCCTCTCCCTTCAGTTGTTCCTAAGATCACCTCCCAAATCTCTGTCTCAGGGTTTGCTTCTGGGAGATGCTAAACTACAACTGCATTCAAAGACGGCTTTATGAAAGTATTCTTTCTATTCAATTGATTAATAATTTGGCTACTTATTTGGCTCTGAAATGACTTATTCTTGGATACTCAGTAGGATAAATCCAAATAGCAGGGAGATTGGGGTTATATATGGTGGCAGAGAAAATTACATCATTTATTTGACCTTGGTGGTAATAGGGTTAAATTCTATACTCAGTGCTCATATGGATGAGTTAGAGAAAATCTATTTCATGACAGACTGTGCCCTAAACCAGGCCATCTGTCTGGCAAATGTATAGCCTTGATCATAAAATATATGGGTTAAATTATGTTATTGGGTCAGAATCACTCATCTCTACTCCTGAAAAAAAAACCCAGTGTGTTTTCTTGACAGTGGGTCATCAGTGTCTTCTTCAGGCACAAAGGGAGTATTTTTCATTTCAATTATAAGAGTGTGAAAATAGATTACCAGTAGGTCCTCTTACATATTATTATCTCTTTCTTCTTTTAAGAAAGCAGCTAATTTGTAAATAAGATGGGCTAAGTGAGGCTTAGTAATGGAAAGAGAAAAGGAATATAATGGGAGTGGTTATATTCTGTCCATGTTGTTTCAGATCATAATACATCTATTTTGCTACAACATCCATTTCTACAATGTGAACTGGCTCACATGCTATTGGTAAAAAGGGGAATGACGTCACTCTAATTTATATGCAATTTATCTTAGGCAAGGGGAGCCATAGTAGCAAGAATAGAATTATAACCTTCAGCAAAAAAGGAAAAAGCCCTTAGTTCTGTGCTGCATGGGCAAGGGTAGCCCTTTTGGCTGTATTCATGAAAACAAAATGAGCACCTGCATCAAGTGCTGCCTTCCCAGAGAGGCACACCCCACCCCCAACTCACCCTCACTGCCCTTCACCCTACTCCTCCCCTACCCCCACTCCGGCCTTGGATGGCTCCTGGTTCTTGGCAGATCGCACTGCCTCTCATGTCCACTTAAAAGGCAACCATGCAGCCGGGCACTGTGGCTCACACTTGTAATCCCAGCACTGTGGGAGGCTGAGGTGGGCAGATCACAAGATCAGGAGTTCGAGACCAGCCTGGCCAATATGGTGAAAATCAGTCTCTACTAAAAATACCAAAATTAGCCGGGCATGGTGGCGGGCAGCTGTAATCCCAGCTACTC
>NW_016827387.1:0-1942 GCF_001698545.2 Rhinopithecus bieti
TCTGAAATTTGGGTGGGATGTAGTGGCTCATGCCTGTAATCCCAGCATTTTGGGAGGCTGAGGTGGGTGGATCACCTAAGGTCAGGAGTTCAAGACCAGCCTGATCGACATGGTGAAACCCCATTTCTATCAAAAATACAAAAATTAGCCAGGCGTGGTGGCAGGCGCCTGTAATCCCAGCTACTTGGGAGGCTGAGGCAGGAGAATCACCTGAACCCAGGAGGTGGAGGTTGCAGTGACCTGAGATCGCGCCACCGCACTCCAGCCTGAGTGACAGTGACAGAGCAAGACTCCGCCTCCAAAAAAAAAAAAAAAAGAAGTCAAATATAGAAAAGTTGAAAGAATTGTACAATGAACACCCAGATAAACTTTAAAATCATCTTGCAAGGCTCAAATGAAAACAAAAATGGACCCCTAAAAAATCCTCTTAGAGAATTTGATGGAATCTATATGAGCAATTAATTTGATAATATCAATATCTTTCTGACCAGTATTCCCCTTCAAAATATGCTTTATTTTCCACTTATTCAAGTATTTTTCTTTCTTTATTTATTTGAGACAGGGTCTTGCTCTGTTGCTGGGGCTGGAATATAATGGCGTGATGATGTCTCACTGCAACCTCCCGGGCTCAGGTAACCCTCCTGTCTCTGCCTCCTAAGTAGCTGGGACTACAGGCACACACCACCACGCCTGGCTAATTTTTAAATTATTTGTAGAGACAAAGTTTCCCTACGTTGATCAGGCTGGTCTGCAACCATCAGGCTCTTGCGATCCTCCTGCCTGGGCCTCTCAAACTGCTATGATTACAGACATGAGCCATGGTGCCCAGCCTCAAGTATTTCTTTGTGTGTGAGATTTTTCTTTTCGTTGCCTTGGTGCGAAGAGTGCAGAGAAAAGTTTTCTTATGAAATTTTCACTGGTTATTATGAGGCCTTTGGGTTACAAATTTAATATTAAAAATGAGGGGTATACTAGACTCAAAGAAGTATTGTTAATTAATTCACTCATCATGACATATATTGTGCATATGTTGTATGCCATGTTCTGATGACACCTGAATGAATGTGTCAATTTCTTTACCCTTGGGGAGCTGATGGACTCTTGGAAAAATAAGGCTGGGCGCAATGGCTCACACCTATAATCCCAGCACTTTGGGAGGCTGAGGTGGGCAGATCCCCTGAGGTGGGAAGTTCGAGACCAGCCCAACCAACATGGAGAAACCCCATCTCTACTAAAAATACAACAAATTAGCCAGGCGTAGTGGTGCATGCCTGTAATCCCAGCTACTTGGGAGACTGAGGCAGGAGAATCGCTTGAACCCGGGAGGTGGAGGTTGTGGTGAGCTGAGATTATGCCATGGCACTCCAACCTGGGCAACAAGAGTGAAACTCCATCTCAAAAAAAAAAAAAAAAAAGGAAAAAGTAGGTGGTCAAAAATATTACAAATCTGGCCAGGCGTGGTGGCTCACGCCTGTAATCTCAGCTCTTTGGGAGGTCGAGGTGGGAGGATCACTTGAGGTCGGGAATTCAAGACCAGCCTGGCTAACATGGTGAAACCCTGTTTCTACTAAAAATACAAAAATTAGCCAGGCATGGTGGCGCATGCCTGTAATCCCAGCTACTTGCAAGGCTGAGACAGAAGAATCGCTTGAACCCAGCAGGCAGAGGTTGCAGTGAGCCAAGTTAGCGCCACTACACTCCAGCCTGGGTGACAGAGCCAGACTCTATCTCAAAAAAAAAAAAAGTTACAAATCAGGACAATAAAATGCCATAAGGGAGGTTGATAAGGCTCCACCAATGATGTAATATTTGGTACACAATACGAAGTTAAAAAAAAAATGTTCACCAAGCAAAGGGGAAAGTTCATTCTATGGGGCAGAAAGAACTTGTGTAGAGATATAGGAAGCTGGGACATTTCTTTTTTTTTTTTTTTTTTTTTTTT
>NW_016827387.1:5045-7639 GCF_001698545.2 Rhinopithecus bieti
GCCAGGATGGTCTCGATCTCCTGACCTCGTGATCCGCCCGTCTCGGCCTCCCAAAGTGCTGGGATTACAGGCTTGAGCCACCGCGCCCGGCCTCACTGTGGTTTTGATTTGCATTTCTCTAATGATCAGTGATGTTGAGCTTTCTTTCATGCAATTATTGGCCGCATGTATGTCTTCTTTTGAAAAGTATGTGCTCATGTCCTTTGCCCACTTTTTAATGGAGTTTTTTTCCTGTAAATTTGTATAAACATTATTTTTAACCACACCAAGCTCCTATCCTGATTAGGTTTATAGTTGAGAAGTTTACATTTTTATTTATCACTGTTTCATGCTCCTGTACTTCTCAAAATCCTCCACCCACTTCGGTTTCCCCATCTTTATTGAGGCATAACTGACAAAAAGTACATACGTTTAAGGTGTACAACTTGATGTTTTGATATATATACATCCAAATTATCACCATAATTAAGCTAATTAATGGACCTATCACCTCTCATAGTTCCCATTTCCTTTTTCTTTTGTGGTGAGAATACTTAAGATCTATCCTTTTAGCAAATTGCAAGTATACAATGCACTATTGGTAACTACAGTCATGTTGCTATACATTAGACTTCCAGAACTTATTCATCTTGCATAATGAAACTTCGTATCCTTTGACCAACATCTCCTCAATTTCCCCTCCCTGCAGCCCCTGACAACCACCATTGTACTCTCTTCTATTATTTTGACTATTTTATTTTATTATTTTTTAATTGTTTTAGACCCAAAGTCTCACTATGTTGCCCAGGTTGGACTCGAATTCTTGGGCTCAAGCGATTCTCCTGTCTCAGTCACTGGAGTAGCTGGAACTATAGGTGTGTCCCACCACATCTGGCTATTTTATTTTATAGTAGGAAAAATATCGTGTTTTTTGTTGTTGTTGTTTTGTTCTGTGAGATGGAGTCTCGCTCTGTGGCCCAGGCTGCAGTGCAGTGGCACGATCTCGGCTCACTGCAAGCTTCGCCTCCCTTGTTCACGCCATTCTCCTGCCTCAGCCTCCCAAATAGCTGAGACTACAGGCGCCCGCCACCATGCCCGGCTAATTTCTTTTTGTATTTTTAGTAGGGAGGAGGTTTCACTGTGTTAGCCAGGATGGTCTCCATCTCCTGACCTCGTGACCCGCCCTCCTTGGCCTCCCAAAGTGCTGGGATTACAGGCCTGAGCCACTGCACCCAGCCGGTTTCCTTCTTTTCATTTTTTATTTTTGTTTTTTTTTGAGATGGAGTCTCGCTGTGTCGCCCAGGCTGGAGTGCAGTGGCCGGATCTCAGCTCACTGCAAGCTCTGCCTCCCGGGTTCACGCCATTCTCCTGCCTCAGCCTCTGAGTAGCTGAGACTACAGGAGCCTGCCACCACGTCCAGCTAATTTTTTGTATTTTTAGTAGAGACGGGGTTTCACCATGTTAGCCAGGATGGTCTTGATCTCCTGACCTCGTGATCCACCCGCCTTGGCCTCCCAAAGTGCTGGGATTACAGGCTTGAGCCACCGCGCCCGGCCTCCTTCTTTTTAAAGGCTCAGTAATATTCCACTGTATACGTATACCACATTTTCTTTATTGATTTGTCTGTTGATGGACATCTAGGTTGTTTCCATCTTGGCTATTTTGATAGTGCTGCAATGAACATGGGAGTGCAGCTATCTCTTTGACATGCTGATTTCATTTCCTTTGAATATATATACCCAGAGGTGGGACTGCTGGATCATAAGGTATCCTGTTTTTGATTTTTTTAGGAACCTCCATACTATTTTCTGTACTGTTGGCTGTACCTACCCATTTCATTTTTCACATCTACATTCTTGTGTTTAAATTCCCCCTTAAACATGATGTTAAGGAATAAGCCAGGAACAGAAAGTTAAACAATGTGTGATCTCACTCATATGTGGAAGCTAAAAAAAAAAGGTGATCTCATAAAAGTAAAAAGTAGAACAGAGGATGCTATAGGCCAGATAAGGTAGGAGGAAGGAAGGGATAGAAAGCTAGATAGGAGGAATAAGTTGTAGTGTACCACTATAGGATGACTATAGTTAACAGTAATATGCAGTTTCAAGTAGTTAGGAGAAGGATATTGACCAACCTGGGCAACACAGTGAGAAGAAAAGAAAAGAGAAGAGTATAAGAGAAGAGAAGGGAAGAGAAGAGAAGGGAAGGAAGGCGGGAGGGAGGGAGAGAGGGAGGGAGAAGGGGAGGGGAAGGGAGGGGAGGGAAGAAAAGAAAAAGAAAAAGAAAAAAAATTAGCCAGGTATGGTGGCACACACCTGTGGTCCGAGAGGCTGAGGCGAGAGGATCGCTTGAGCCTGGGAGGTCAAGACTGTAGTTAGCTATGATTATGCCACTGCACTGCAACCTGGGAGACAAAGCAAGACCAGGTCTCACAAAGAAGGATATTGAGCATTCTCAACACAAAGAAAGGATAACCGTTTGAGATGCTGGATATGCTACTTATCCTCACCTGATCGCTATACATTATATGTATTGAAACATCACTATGTCCTGTGCGAAACACAAGTGATAGAAAACAATGTTTTAAAAAGGAAAAAAAGGGCTGGGCGCGGTGG
>NW_016827388.1:0-1956 GCF_001698545.2 Rhinopithecus bieti
TTTGTTTGTTTATTTATTTATTTATTTATTTATTTAGAGATGGAGTCTCATTCTGTTGCCCAGGCTGGAGTGTAGTGGCCTGATCTTGGCTCACTGCAACCTCTGCCTCCTAGGTTCAAGTGATTCTCTTGCCTCAGCCTCCCCAGTAGCTGAGATTACAGGCACCCACCACCATGCCTGGCTAATTTTTCTATTTTTTTTTTTTTTTTAGTAGAGACGGGGTTTCACTATGTTGGCTAGGTTGGTCTCGACCCCTGACCTCAGGTGATCCACCTGCCTCGGCCTCCCAAAGTGCTGGAATTACAGGTGTGAGCCACCACACCTGGCTCACTGTTTTTTTTTCAAGGTAACTTTTGATTTTCTGTGAGAGGAATGCCCCCCACCCCCCTTGAGTTTTATTACAGTTTTTTTTCTGTTTTCATTTTATAAGCAAGCTTCTTGACACGAGTGAGTGGGATTTGAATGAAGAAAGAAGTCTCAGTGACTAAAACTGGGAGTTTTCCCAGTAGTGATGTTAAAGGAGGAATAGCAAAGCAGATAGAGTAAATGGACAGAACAGAGGAGGAGATGGGTTTGGGAGGGGCCCATGATAGAGCCTAGCCCCTTGATGTGGTCCAAACTGCAGGTGTGAGAAAGTTGTATCTAGAAGCAGCTGCTTGGACAAATTGGAAGCAAAAGAGGTTGGGGTCCAGACATGAAATGAGCATTAAGGATTTGGCAAAGAGATGAAAAAGAAGTGAATTTCGAATTTGTTAAAGAAAGGACAGAATCTGTATCGGGTTCAGGGGGAAGGGAACACTCCGATCTAACTCTCTTTTATTGATCACCTTCCCTGTGCCCAGGTACTTTTTGGAGGCTTTTTTTTTTTTTTGGACACGGAATCACTCTGTCACCCAGGCTGGATGCAGTGGCATGATCATAGCTCACTGAAGCCTGGAACTCCTGGCCTCAAGCAGTCCTCTCGCTTCAGCCCCCCCAAGTAGTTGGGACTTCAGGTACACACTACCACACCTGGCTAATTACAATTTTTTTTTTTTTAGATAGAGGGTCTTGCTATGTTGCCCAGGCTGGTCTCAAAATCCTGGGCTTAAGCCAACCTCCCATCTCAGCCTCCCAAACTGCTGGTATTAAAAGCACCAGGCCTGTGGAGGCTGTCTTAATGAATTCTCATGATAACCCAAGAAGAGAATTACTATTGTTATTCCTATTTTACAGATGTGGAAACAAGAGCAGAGAGGTTTAGTGTCACAGCCAAGGCCTCATATAGACCATAAGTGGCAGAAGTGAGGATTTGAAACCATGCCTTTCTACTTCAATCCTAAGCACCCCTGGGATCAAGAACAAGATTTGGACAAAGGAGGAAAGGGAACCCACACTTATCCAGATGATGAAACCCTGGGGATCAGGCCTGGGCAGAGAAAGACCACAGGGACCAGTGGCCCACATCCCACATTCTTGTGGGAATGGAGGCTGGGGGCTGCCACAATCCCAGCTGGAATCTGAATGGCTTGTCCCTAAAGGCTGCTGAGCAAGGCCTCACTAAGATTCTGATGTCTAAATCCTCAGCTGTTTGAAGACCTGGTGTCTTAGAGCTTCGCCAAAGCCTCATTCAGGATGCCAACTCCTCTTAGGACCAGCATAGTGAATGTGAGATTGCAGCTTTCTGTTTGCCTAAACATGCTTTACCCTCCCCTAGATCAATGAAAGAATGTGTCTCTTGCTCAATTTCAGCTGCCTCCTCTCTCTCTCCCAATTAAAGCAGAAACTCTGCCTGGTTTAGAGAGCTTGTGGCCGACAAAGCCAGAGGTAAGTTTTCAAAGGCACTTGCCTCCTAACCCGTCATTTCAGCTCCTCATTATTTCCCTAAAAAAATGCCATTGGGTTTGAAACAGATTGCGTTTGACTGGTCACCAACTGAAATGTGTTCTGATGTCACCGCTTTTTTTTTTTTTTTTT
>NW_016827388.1:5573-8803 GCF_001698545.2 Rhinopithecus bieti
AAAAAAAAAAAAAAAAAAAAAAAGCGGGCAGAGAGGAAGGGGGAATTTATCTTTCTTTTCTTTTCTTTTCTTTTCTTTTCTTTTCTTTTCTTTTCTTTTCTTTTCTTTTCTTTTCTTTTTTGAGACAGAGTGTCTCATTTTGTCACCCAGGCTAGAGTCCAATGGCGCCATCTCAGCTCACTGCAGCCTTGACCTCCCCAACTCAAGCGATCTGTCCACCTGCGTCTCCCAAAGTGTTGGGATTACAGGAGTGAGCCACTGCACCACGCTCTGGAAAATTTCAATAAACAGCATTGGGATAACTGATCAACAATCTGATGCCCTCAAAATTAATTACAGGTTTCTTTTAAAAATCTCTTTTATTTCAATAGCTTTAGGGATACAAGGGGGTTTTGGTTGCATGGATGAATTGTATAGTGGTAAAGTCTAGGATTTTAGTGCACCTGTCATCCGAATAGTGTACATTGTACCCAATAGGTAGTTCTTCATCCCTCACCCTCCTCCAACCTTATCTCCTTCTGCGTCTCCAATATCCATTATACCACTCTGTATGCCTTTCTATCAAGTGTTTACTGAATATGTAAAATATGCTGGCCTGCAGTGTGGGGGTTGGGGAGACTCAAAGGACAAGGGGTGACCATTTACTGAGTGCCTGTTATTTACCAGGTGTATTTTGGATGTTGACTCATTTCATTATTCAACTGTCCTGAGAGGTAGGTTTTCACTGTAGTAGCAGCACAGATGAGGAAACTGAGGCTCAGAGAGACCAGTAGCATCACTAAGCCCACACATTAAGTCAGTGGAAATGCTGGGCTCAGAAGGCAGGTCTGCCTACATCAGAGCCTGTGCTCATTAATTATATCCCATTTTTCTTCCATTATACATATAGGCATACACATGCAATATGATTCCTGGCTTTTTAGCCTTATGGTCTAGTTGAGAAGGTGAGATAAATAAAAATACAAATACAGGTAGTCGTTGGTTTATGGATACACATTACAGATGGAAATATTTTGCGTATCCCAGCTGGAAACTCCATCTCTTGGGATTTCTAGAAGGCTGGGCTGGGCTGCAGGAAACTTGGCTTTTATTCACACCAGCCTTGCCTCTGGTTTTTTTAAGGCTTGGACCTAGGCTGGGATCCACCGTTGTTGTCCCCAGTCTTTGGATTGCAAATCTAGGCTTCATTCCACCCTGCTTTCAGCAACTAAGACATTGCTTCTCAAACTTTAATGCACATACAAATCACCTGGGGATCTTATTAAAATGCAGATTCTGAATGAGTAGGTGTGAAGGTGGGAGCTGAGATTCTGCTGTTCTACAAAACTCCCAGGTGATGCTCATGAGACTAGTTTGAGGATTCGGTAGCAGGCACTAAGTAGTTAAACGGGTTAGCCCAGACTAAAACCTCAGTATATCTGGCTTTGGGCAAAGTGCTGGGCTGCTCCTTATTTCCTGTGGGCTAGAGGAAGAGCACAGAGCCCTGAACTGCACCAGGAAGGATCGCCAGTCACTAAGCCTCATCCAATTGAAAGAGCAGTGATTGCCCACTCATGTCAGCAGTGAAATGGCAGCTCTGTCCAGGGAAGACACCCGGGCTCACTTTGGCCTAATGTAAGTGAGTCCCTCTGCAGCCTGCCCCAAGACCTCCAAGCCACACACAAGGGCGAGGAGGCCCATCACTTCCCTTGGGAGCTGGGGGATCCCTTCCTGTCTGTCAGGCTGGGTCAATCCTGGACCAGTATCCTAGCAGAGCTGGTGGTCCCCCTTTCTCCAGACACCTTTAGCCACCCATCTGGGGCATCTTGTCCTGGACCTGCCTGGCTGCAGAAGACAGAGGCAGCTATGCCAGATGGTGCAGCCAGAGCAGTGGGCCACCGTCTCTATTGCTTCTCCTTATGCATAATGGATCATGATTAGAATACTTGGAATGTCTGTGGGGCCTGTTTTCCCGAAGCTGAAAGCCCAATAGATATTGAGCATGCTTTTTGCTAGCCTGACCACCATCGATAACATTGTTTCTGTGGGAAATGGTTTCCAATTCCCAAACAGTGCCTGATTGCATGCTGGGAACTGGCTGCGCAGAGAGGAAGAGAAGCCATGTAAGGTAGTACTCACTGAGAGTCAAAGGAATTGTTCAGAAAATGTGTACTCCGGGAGTTTAGAGCAAGGAGGGAGAACTATGGGCTGATTGTTTCAACCGAAAACTTTGGAGAGCAGGGAGACATGAGCTGGGCCCTTAAGGAGAATGAGGATTTGGGTAGGTGGGATAAAAGCTTGCAAAACATAGAGACAGGAATGAGATGCTCACTACACATGCTAGGAGCCATGGATTAAGGCATTCTGGCTGGGGTCAAGGGACATCAGGCTGGATGGGGTGGGAAGAAGCACTGTCTACAGAGCTTTCATATGAGAGATGAAGAAGGGGAGAAGGAAGAGGAGGGGGAAAAAGAAGAGAAAGGGACATCATTTATCATCATTTCTATGAGCCAGGCACTTTATCTACATTCTCTCTATTTCTTTTCTTTTGTTTTTTTTCCCTTGAGATGGAGTCTGGCTCTGTGGCCCAGGCTGCAGTGCAGTGGTGCATCTCCGCTCACTGCAACCTCTGCCTCCTGGGTTCAAGCCATTTGCTTGGCTTGCCTCAGCCACCATGCCCAGCTCATTTTGTATTTTTAGTAGAGACAGGGGTTTCACCATGCTGACCAGGCTGGTCTAGAACTCCTGACCTCAGGTGATCTATCCACCTTGGCCTCCCAAAGTGCTGGGATTATAGGCTTGAGCCATTGTGCCCGGCTCATTCTATTTCTTATAAGACCCCCCCAAATTAGGAGTATCCTTGTTGCTTAGATGAGGAAATAGTTTCAAACAGGTTAAGTAACGTCCTTTTTTTTTTTTTTTTTTTTAAGTTCCGGGATACATATGCACAATGTGCAGGTTTGTTACATAGGTATACATGTGCCATGGTGGTTTGCTACACCTATCAACCCATCATCTTGGTTTTAAGCCCCACATGTATTAGGTATTTGTCCTAATGCTCTCCCTCCCCTTGCCCCCCACCTCCTGACAGGCCCCAGTGTGTGATGTTCCCCTCCCTGTGTCCATGTGTTCTCATTGTTCAGCTCCCACTTATGAGTGAGAACATGTGGTGTTTGGTTGTCTGTTCCTGTGTTACTTTGCTGAGAATGATGGCTTCCAGCTTCATCCATGTCCCTGTAGAGGACATGAAC
>NW_016827389.1:0-2055 GCF_001698545.2 Rhinopithecus bieti
CCAGTTAGAATGGCAATCATTAAAAAGTCAGGAAATAGCAGATGCTGGAGACAATGTGGAGAAATAGGAATGCTTTTACACTGTTGGTGGGAGTGTAAATTGGTTCAACCATTGTGGAAGACAGTGTGGAGATTCCTCAAGGATCTACAACTAGAATTACCATTTGATCCAGCAATCACATTACTGGTTATACACCGAAAGGATTATAAAATCATGCTACTATAAAGACACACGCACAAGTATGTTTATTCTGGCACTATTCACAATAGCAAAGACTTGAAACCAACCCAAATGTCCATCAATGATAGACTGGATTAAGAAAATGTGGCACATATACACCGTGGAATACTATGCAGCCATAAAAAAGGATGAGTTCGTGTCCTTTGCAGGGACATGGATGAAGTTGGAAACCACAATTCTCAGCAAACTATCACAAGGACAGGAAACCAAACACCACATGATCTCACTCATAGATGGGAATTGAATAATGAGATCACTTAGACACAGGGTGGGGAACATCACATACCTGGGTCTGTTGGGGGTTTGGGGGCTGTGGAAGGGATAGCATTATGAGAAATACCTAATGTAAATGATGAGTTGATGGTGCAGCAAACCAACATGGCACATGTATACCTATGTATCAAACCTGTACGTTGTGCACATGTACCCTAGAACTTAAAGTATAAAAAAAAAAAAAGAAAAAAATACCTTCAGGGGAAATATTTCTAGCAGTTAGGACTGGAAAAAAAGAAAAGAAAAGAAAAAAGGGCAATGGATAAAATCCATGCAATTTAAATTACAGTGATGTGATAAAAGCTCTGTTCCCATAGTGACAAAACTTTTCATGAATAATAGCAGTCCTAATGATTAGTGATACGAGGGCATAACTATGAACGTGAACTATTTCAGCAAATACGTATTGAGTGCCTGCTATGTGCCAAGCACAAGTATATATCCAGGAGCATCCTATGTTCAATTTCAGTCCTGTGGAACACCTTGTTTCATTGAAGTTTTACTGCACTACAGTAACATATATATGAGTTACTCAAAGCACCTAATGAGAAGTGCAAGTCCTATAAACGAAGTCACATTCCAGAAATAAAAAAAAAAAAAAAGAAAAAAAGAAAAAAAGAGGAAGGCACCTAAACTCACAAGGTCTTACTACTTCTTAAAGTTTACGGATACTAGCCTATCTGTAGAAATCTACCAGACTAAGCAAGACCCTATAGAAATTCAAATTAAAAACTAACTTTTGGACTCTTTGTCCCCATGTATATGTTATAGGTATAACTTTAGCTCTATAAGTATGGTGACTGTGCTCATTTTTACTCACCATTATATACCCAGTGCCTAACACACAGTAGCTGGTAAATAAATATTTAGTGAATGAATGAAGGAATATAGGAAGGCAGTTTCAAATTTAATAAACAGTTATTGGCAGTATAACAAACATTAAATGGCATTACTGGTTATACTTTATTAAATGGTCAGTGTTTCCCTACATTCAAAATATCCTTTTATTCATCAGCTTAAAAACTGTTCCACTAAAGTGTGTCTTCCCCTGTTTTTATTTATTTAATGCTGTTCATTTAGAAGGTCTTAACTGTTCTTTTTATTCTTTAGATTACTATACATTCAAAGTACAGCAAAGTTTGGCAACATTTTTCTGTCTAAAACTCATAGACTGCTATAAATAGATAAAAATATAATTCCATGACAAAGTTACAGAATTGCTTTGATCTCCCAGCCTCTATCACCCCGCTGGAAAACACACATAAACTTTGCATCCTGAAGTAGCTCCATTGCTTCTTATGTTTGTGGGGTAATTAAAAATAATATTTTATTGTAGTTTGAAACACATAGGGACCCATATTAGTAGTCTATTTTTATGCTTTTCTCACTTTCTTATAAAGGAACATCTTATGAACTGGATGAATCATAGGACATCAAAGGCAGGCATAGAAAAAAGAAACATAAGATAACAGACTCTTTAGATGAACACGGGCCTAAAGAAAATCAGACATTAGTACACAAATTTTTTTAAATCCTCCAAAA
>NW_016827389.1:5804-21509 GCF_001698545.2 Rhinopithecus bieti
TCAGTGCCACGTGGCACTTATTCTAAAACTGACCACATAATTGGAAGTAAAACACCCTTCAGCAAATGCAAAAGAACAGAAATCATAACAAACAGTCTCTCAGACCACAGTGCAATCAAATTAGAACTCAGGATTAAGAAACTCACTCAAAACCACACAACTACGTGGAAACTGAACAACCTGCTCCTGAATGACTACTGGGTACATAACGAAATTAAGGCAGAAATAAATAAGCTCTTGGTAACCAATGAGAACAAAGACACAACGTACCAGAATCCTTGGGACACAGCTAAAGCAGTGTTTACAGGGAAATTTATAGCACTAAATGCCCACAGGAGAAAGCAGGAAAGATCTAAAATTGATACCCTAACATCACAATTAAAAGACTAGAGAAGCAAGAGCAAACAAATTCAAAAGCTAGCAGAAGACAAGAAATAACTAAGATCAGAGCAGAACTGAAGGACATAGAGACACGATAACCCCTTCAAAAAAAAATCAGTGAATTCAGGAGCTGTTTTTTTGAAAAGATTAACAAAGTAGATAGACCACTAGCCAGACTAATAAAGAAGAAAAGAGATAAGGATCAAATAGACACAATAAAAAATAATAAAAGGGAGATCACCACTGATCTCACAGAAATACAATCTAACATCAGAGAATACTATAAACACTTCTATGCAAATAAACTAGAAAATCTAGAAGAAATGGATAAATTCCTGGACACATACACCCTCCCAAGACTGGAAACCATCACTGTCAGCAAACTAACACAGGAACAGAAAACCAACCACCACAGGTTCTCACTCACAAGTAGGAGTTGAACAATGAGAACACATGGACACAGGGAGGGGAACATTACACGCCAGGGCCTGTCGGGGGGTGGGGGCCTAGGGGAGGGATAGCATTAGGAGAAATACCTAATGTAGATACCTTGGGGGTATATCTAGCTGTAAAATAGAGGGAAGGGAAAAAAGGCTTATGCCCCTGAGGTTATAGATCGACACACACACACAAAAAAACAAACATAATAAAGAGTCAAAACAACAGCTAAAATTCTTTGGAAACCTGTAAGTTAAGTACTAAACATATAATCATTATAAAATAAATATCCAATGCAAACCCAACAAAGTAGCATCACTGTCCAAAGGAAGCATTCCTGGAGGTTGCTACTCCTCACACATTATACTGGCTCTCACTTCACTAGCACAGGGCAGTCTTCCAGCTCTCCACAACCACTCCCTCTGCAAGCATGGCTCACTGCCTAGGAGTTTTAGTTACCTTGTCACAAAGAGAGCCTAGCTACTCTAATTATATTGTAAGCTCCTGGATTTGTACAGGTTTCCCTTACCGTAAGACATAAAACTTGCACATCATGGGTGCTCTACAAATTTTGCTTGGTTTGAGGTGGTAAGACTCCTCCTTTACATATACAGAATTGTAAATTAGAGCAATAACAAAAAAAATGGTTGCAAGATTTGTTTCTATAGAAACCTTCAAAATATCAGAACTACCAAATGTGTTTTCTTAAGAAAATTTGGTACAATAAAATTAATAGGTATCCTTTCAAAGGCCTATGCAAGAATACTGAATAAAACAATCATAGGTCAATGCTCCAACAAAAGTGAAATGCTAGCCAGTAAGTTTCATACAGAAAAAAAATTTCCAAAATAGTTTCAGTCAAGAAAGTCACCAAAAATCTCTCCTCTCTTTTAAGATGTTATGTCTCTTTATATGCTGGGTTAATCATCTTTGTCATCTCTGTATCATCTGTGTTAATCAGGAGGAACAAGAGAGCCCGCAAGTCCGAACTCATCTACAACTTGATACCCTAAGCTTGTGATTCTTTGAATGAGAATTTCGCTTTTTAAATTATGGCTTGACTTGGGCAAATATTTAAGGTAATCAGCAAACATGGGGCACAAACCAGCTGCTGGGGCGGAGGGAGGCAGCTCTGAGTTATTCCAGTTAGGTAACATTTTTCTATAGAATATTATACAAGTCATAATCCATACTGGAATAAAACTAAGCAATGACTACTAATTTTCAAAATAAATACTAAGAAATAAATGTAGTCATAAAACAATTTGGACATTTGTCTGAAATTGTTTCACTACTCAATGCTAGGCTATTACAGTATATTAGCATTAAAATACATGTTTATAATCTCTTATTTGAAATGGTTCTTTCTAGTAATGTGTACAATAGCAACCGCCCTGTCATTTTCACTGAATTTCAGAGCTTCTCTTCCTTTCAGAAAATACAAGTCAACGTCTGTACCAAAGGAACCATCTAAATTGTTTTGTGGTACTAGCTGTTCATTTTCACTGCATTATATGAATGTTGCTTAAAACTAGGTGGCCCCAGAAGATAGCTGGAAATGTTAATTCCTTTGTTAATGTAAATTACTACAATGAGAACTGGACTCTTTGCCTCCAGGAAACTTCCCTGCCACTTAGCTTTGAGAGTCTGGGCAAGTCAAAGAAGCCAAGGTGTCACAGGGCATTCTTACACACACTGCAGATGACCCTTTGGATACTGTTACACGAACCTAAGAGTTTCATAGTTAGGACATCACTCAACTACAGTGTAAAAACAACTCTTGTAAATTGGAATCATATTCACAAAACATCTGGAAAATTTCCCAAAGGAGAAAAGATTACCCAAAAGTATTGCTAAATAGATGGAAGATGCTGACGTTTATCATAATCAAAATTCAGTCAGTTTCCATTGTACTAGACAAATCAACAGATGTGTTGTTTACCTTTAAAGATGCCTGGAATCTATTTTAATTCAGCCTTGAAACCCAGACATTCTTAGGTAATAAGAACAGATATTTAAATTCCATAACAACCGCCCAATGTTTACAAACATTTATTTCTTTATAAATTTCTCATCCACAGAATGTATTTTTGGNAAGCAAACAATTTTTAATAAATTCTCAATTTTAAAAAATCTTCAACATTCAAATTCAGAAAAAAGATAATCTAGGATTAATTCAAAATTACTTTCACATTAAAAATGACTCTTTAACAATGTGTCAAACATGCTTCTTGTCTTGTGTGCCTATAACTTTTCATCTTATCATCTTCCCCCTGCCCCCATCATCTAAGAAGGAACCTTTGAAGCCATCTTCAACTCTTCCCTTTAGCTTACTTTCCACATAATAGTCTCATCTTGTTCAGTTACTACCTTGTCTCTGTTACATGTTTCTTTACATGCCTCCTGTAACTAACCTAATTCAGGCCTCTACCATCTTTCATTTGGAATATTTAAGATTAGCTTCATAACTGTTTGGTCTCTAATCTCTATCCTTTCCATTCCATCCTATATATTAATACAAGTGATGTGACTCGAGCTGCTTGTATATATTTCTCTTCTCATATATATTTCTCTGTCTCCTTACATTTGGCTCAGGAGGTTTTCGGTATCTTCTCCATATCCCCACTTTTGAATGTTGAAATTGAGTTGTATATGTCCATAGAGGTTCAGCTTACATGTCAGTCGGTAAAACCTTCCCCAATCATCCAACTAGAGCTAATTTCTCCCACTTCCAGTAGCATTGTTTCTACGTCTAATGCAACACTTATTACATTCTTCCTTATAGTTATTTTGTATACATGCCAATTTCCCTCAAAAGACATCACTCAGCTCTTGAACACAGACATTATGTATTGTTGATCTTTGTAGCTGCATAGTACCTAGTACAGTACCATGGTCAGAGTTAAGTGCTCGATAAATGTGGAATTGAACTGACTAAACCTTATGTCAGCCTGATATAAATGAGAAGGAAGACTGTCAGGATTTATAATAAGTTATGTATTTAACTACAGCTGTGTTGTTATAATTGCTACATATTTAGAGAAAACACTGACTGTATCTTTCAATCAAGCTTTGAAACTATAGTGACTATTCTAAGTTTGAATTATCTTATGTAAAACAGCAAGAATGCTCAAATCTGTAGGACATAATGCCAGTGAAAAAAGACCTTTTACAGTAGATTCAGCTGTACAAGTTCAACTAATAAACCACAAAGGCCATATTTTTTTTTGAAACCCAGAATATAAAGAGGGCAATAGTAAGCATATTAATGAAAACTAGCTAGGAGACACTGGATAGAGCGCGTTAGTTCTGAATCCGTCACTGCTCCTTGCTGCAGCTGGATTTGGATCTTCTCCCACTGAAGGGCTGAGTAGATGTGATCCCACTTAATTTCCAAGTCTGACAAAATCACAACTTGGAAGTGGCCTGACTACTGGCAATTGTTAAGCACAGTAAATCCCTTCTCCTTCTGTAACCCCCTCAAATGTCCTGCATTCACAACTCTTTTATACCAGATGTTTTGTTGAAATTAACACATTCCTATCAAATGCATATCAAAAGGACTTTTCTCCCTACTGCAATGGAGCTTTATTATATTGAGCATTCCATTTAACCTCCAAACTGTTTATTTGTTACATAGACACTTATTGTATAGTATTTATTGCAGGGGGAATGACAAGGGAAGCTGGGCTCAGCATAGGGTGGGATCCATTCAGGAGCAAATATTCTCACAGTTAATGATAGCAAACAAAAGCCCTCAGAAGACACATCTCAAAAGGACTTTTTAAAATTTGCTAAATACAAAATCTCCCAATCCCTAGCCCAAATCTTCTTCTTTGTGAAAAAGAGGTGAGGTACTGTTTTGTTTGTTGAATGCAAGTTTTATTTTTGTATCAACACAGCATCTCTAGGTGGTTTCATGCATTAGCAGAATCAAGCATAATTAACTAGATAATAAATGGCAGGATGTGAAGCTATGACCTGGGATTGCTCACCTGAAACTTTGGTCCTCCCAAAGTTTTCAGCCATCACAGAAAGATCATTTCTGACAAGCCATCACTCACTCACTAAACCTTTGTAGGACCAGGAATTACAACCAAAACTTCACAGAAATGACCATCTCTCTCGTAGGGATTTAAAAATAATACATAGACAGTAGTGCTACTGTGAATAAAATGCCCTTCATAAAAGAATTCTAATAAGCAGCCCTCATGGCATCTCTTCTTATAAAGTGATTGTAAGTTGCAATTGTCTGCTAGAGGTAATACACAGGATGTTAAATAGCATCCCCATTTCTTTTCCCCAGGCTATTTCTGTGTGTCATCTCATTTGTACAATTAGTATTGTACAAATGAGATATAGATTATTCCATGGGAGCACAGCTTAAACTTGTATTTCAATTGTTTCATTTTTATAATAGCACAACTTAATAGGTGTGACTAGAATATCTAAATATCCCATAAGAATTGAGTGTTCCTATCCTTCATTAAATGAAAACTGATCCAGTTATAAAACAAGTGAGTAAAAATTTCCTTGATTTAAAACTACAAATAGAAAACAAAATGCAGATACATCTCACCATTCCTAAAAAGTAAATCACCTTTGCAAATTAATTTTATTTTCCTATGACTTATACTTTCAGAGATGCTTTAATCTTCATTTCTCACTTCCTTTGCATAGGCTGTGGCTCCTAACACTTTCTTTAATTATCTTACCCAGCTAGTAAACAAATACTTCAGTATACTAGGGGAAATGACTCTCTTATTCAAACATTTATTTTGCTCTATGCCTATTCCCTCATAGCTGCTTAGGGGTGCAAATATGTGAAAATATAGTTCAAGTCTTCAAGGGACTACCAATCTAAGTAGGAAAGACAATCATGTAAGAAACTACATTGGAAGGCAAGATAAAGCAAGTGCTGTAACAGAGGTACCAGTAATGTGTTATGAACACACAAGGGAAGAAACAGTAACTCTGGGGAGTTAGGAGACATCATTGGGTGAGTCCTTTGGGAAATAGAAGAAATCTGCAGTGTAAAAGTGTAGAGCCATGAGCATTTACTAGTTTATTTGCTTTGAAATTTTTTAACTTTTTGGAAGGTTTTGTTAGTCTTGAACTTAAAATGGGCTACACTTTAGGCAAGAAACAGAACAGCAGCAATCAACTCTAACATTCACCTACTTAGCAGAATTTCTGCTTTACTATGTCCCATTACTCTTTCCTCCCACTTCTCTGGCTTATGACAAAAATGACACTTAAATACACTGTACGGCATCACTGATATCCCAAAGACTAAAAATGTTACCAATTTCTGGGCTAGCATGTACAGCCCTTTGCTGGTTTCTCTTCAACTACATCATTAATTTGCCATTTTGCCATGATCAGGTATGTGGGACTTGAATATGTGAAATAAAAACTTCTTACTGTGGCAAAATTCTTTGAAAACCTATTAGGAAACACGTGACATGGGCTGGGCATGATAGCTCACTCCTGTAATCCCAGCACTTTAGGAGGCCATGCCAGGTAGATAGCTTGAGCATAGGAGTATGAGACCACCTTGGGCAACATGGTGAAACCCTGTCTCTACAAAAAATACAAAAATTGGACATGTGTGGCGGCTTGCACCTGTAATTCCAGCACGTTGGGAGGCCGAGATGGGTGGATCACTTGAGCCCAGGAGTTGAAGACCAGCCTGGACAACATGGTGAAGCCCTATCTCTACAAAAAATACAAAAATTAGCCAGGTGTGGTGGCTTGCACCTGTAATCCCAGCTACTCGGGTGGCTGAGGTAGGAGAACCACCTCAGCCCTGGAGGCAGAGGTTGCAGTGTACCCAGTGGGCACCACTGCACTCCAGCCTAGGTGACAGGAGTGAAACCCTGTCTCAAAAAAAAAAAGTAAAGAAAGAAAGAAACACGTGTGACATGGACAATGTCCCAACCAACCCGGCTATTAATTTATTAATTTCATTATTATTAACAGGCAGTATATGAAAACAAGTTTGAAAGGTATTTTCACTGTCAAATTTAAAAACACCTATCCTGATAACAGGTTTCCAATAATACTTGTTTCAGACAAAAGTTTTTAAATGGTTCAGGAGCAAAACAGAAGATAATGAATGATGCCTATGATTCTAAAGTTTTCACTATAGTTTGCCACAAAATTTTAAAAGAATGCATCATAAAATACTTGTATATTATAGAAAGCACATTCTAAAAATCTTCTTTGCCTTTCAAATACTGAGATCCTCAAATCCCAGCTGCGGTAAGAAAAAGACACAATCTGAGGCTGGCCGCGGTGGCTCACACCTGAAATCCCAGCACTTTTTGAGGCTGAGTTGGGTAGATCACTTGAGCCTAGAGTTTGAGACCAGCCTGGGCAACATGGCAAAACCCTGTCTCTACAAAAATTATAAAAATTTTGCTGGGTATAGTGGTGTGCACCTGTAGTACTAGCTACTTGGGTGGCTGAGGTGAGAGAATTGCTTAAGCCCAGGAGGTTGAGGCTGCAAGGGTGAAAGAGGGGATCCTTTCTCAAAAAAAAAAAAAAAAAAGAAAAAAAAATACAATCTGGGTATTTTTATTGTTTTTTAAAACCTTAGTATTGTAAGAAATCTAAATTCAATAAGATGGACACAGTCCATGACTACATATTTTCAATTCCTTCCTGACACCAGTCATGGATATATTTGTCCGCCATTTATATAACTGTTTTATGATAATTTGTTCTATCAAAAACTGCCCCTAAGGAACTTCAAATCGCAAAAATTAAAACTAAGACAATATATTTGGTCTTAATTACTTAGAAACTTGGAATTTGTTTCCTTAATTATAATTTCTAAGGAACTGACTCACTTCTTAACTTCTAAATGATGCCTACCTTTTGGCCAGTTGAAGAGAAGGGCAGAGTCAGGACTTTTATACAGTTCCTTTATGGTGACTCCTTCCCCAAGGCTCTCTAGTCGGCAGTGGATTTCAGAGAGTTGTGTCTGGCTAGAATCTAAGGGCTAAACTAGTATTCCATATAAATTTACTGATATTAAGTAAAAATGTTGTACAGAAAGAGATCAATCACTTCTTGGTCTTTTGGTTAAGATCAAATGTAGAAAGAAATCAAAGTTTGGGGAGTATGTATCCCTGAGAAGGTGGTAAATTCTGATGGGACTATGGAAGTTCAGAATACCAAACTGAACTGGGAGGGTAGCTGTGAAGAAAAAAGGCGTATTAAGGGAGACAGTGCCTCAAGACTTTAAAAGGAAAGAGAACCCAAGAGAAGTTGAGACTGGAATTAATGGACTAGGGGTATAAGGGAGATTTTGGAAAACTGAGTTAAGAAACTGAGTTCCCAAATGAAGAGAAAGGTTATTCAGTGATTTTGTTGTTGTTGTTGTTGTTTTCTGTAAGTGGACACCAGGGAATACCTGTTGAGTCAGTGAAACAAATGTCCATAAGAAGCTTTCACCAGGGAAAGGGGAGTGATATTACTGAAAGGAAGCAGTATCGCACAGTGGTTGGGAGCACAGGCTTTGGAGTTAGATAGAATCAGGTTATGTATTAGCTGTCATTCAGCAAATTACTTAATCATCTAAGACCTTGTTTTCCCTAACTGCAATATAAGTGAAATACTGTCACCTTCACAAGGTTGTTGGAAATATTAGACGAGGTAACTTATATAAAATACTTATGAGAGTTCCAGCACACACACACAAAACAGAAGTTACAAGTATGATTGGGACACATAACAAGCAGAGATATGTTTAAAGAAAAGGGAAATCTGGCTGGGCGCGATGGCTCATACCTGTAATCTTAGCACTTTGGGAGGCCAAGGTGGGCGGATCATGAGGTCAAAAGATCGAGACCATCCTTGCCAACATTGTGAAACCCTGTCTCCACTGAAAATACAAAAATTAGCTGGGCATGGTGGTGCACGCCTGTAGTCCCAGCTACTTGGGAGGCTGAGGCAGGAGAATTGCTTGAACCTGGGAGGCGGAGGTTGCAGTGAGCCGAGATCGTGCCACTGCACTCCAGCCTGGTGACAGAGTGAGACTCTGTTAAGAAAAGAAAAGAAAAGAAGAGAAGAGAAGAGAGAAGAGAAGAGAAGAGAAGAGAAGAGAAGAGAAGAGAAGAGAAGAGAAGAGAAGAGAAGAGAAGAGAAGGGGGAAATCTAAGATAATAAAGTTTTGCTTTGAGTTTCTCTAACTCTGATATTCTGTTATTCTTGCAGTTGAATAGTTCTAAGGGTATTCTTCATTTTATGGAAGTGTGCCTAAACTTGACACAAGGCAGATAACTCAAGAATAAATCTTTACATTACAAAATCATTATTTCATTACAGGGTTCCTTGAAATTGTATGCTTCTTAACTAAAACTAATAAATTCATATACTTTTACGGGTACTTTTTCATTTTTTAAGCATCAAGTCACATATAATATGGGTACTTTCTATTCTGGAATTTGTAAAGATAGTCCAAGGCAATGTCAGGAGACCTGTGTTCTAACTCTAGTTCCAACTCTGTGTCATTGTTGGGATCACTAAAAGATCTAGCACCAGGTCTATCTTGGAATCTTGGGCTCTAGGGTTCAGCCAACTCTAGAAGTCTAAGGCAGACTGTGAGAGAAGTTGTGCAGCAGTAGCTTCAAAGGTTTCAATAATAAGGAAGAGTTAAAATTTGTATGGGTGGGTGGATGGGACTCAATTGTAAAGCTGTGTTATCTTACTACTCCTAAACTCCTAAAGACTCATTACCGGAGGGTTAAGTTTAACCACTGCTGGTTAATGCAGCTTTCTATAAAGAATAAAGTACTAATTGCAGGCAATCTTTGACTTCTAGACCTTCGACTAAAACTATGTGGTAACTGGAGTTATGGCAGTAGAGTTCAGAGGTGTTTGAAAATGAAATGGGCTACTTAACTGGAAGTGACTTCCAAGTCTACAGAGATGTTCAGGTAGAAGCTAGATGCTCATTACTCAGGAGATTTTTAAGAGAGATTAAAGTATCTGATAGGGGTTGGACTAGATGACTTAAAGGAATCTCTTCTAGCTCTATGGTTCCATGGCAGGAATCAATTCACATAGTGCATCTTCAATCACTTATAATGAGATCAACCTCATGTCAATTTGCTTTCTAAAGTGTTCTGTATAAAGATCCCTGTCCTCTGGCTCAGTCTAATTCCAAGTGGTCTTAAGCTACCCTTTGCAGTATCAATCAACACTGGTAACTCTTACTGGCTCAAGTATGCTGGCAGCAAGAAAAGGTGACAAATGTAAGCTAACATACGCAAACAAAAAAAGAAAGAGAATAGAATGGTTATCAGGATCAAGCAAAGTTGCTACAAAGCAATGAGACCGGTTTTTGTTAGTTTGCTTTGATGTTGCTTGGTAAACTACTGTGGAGCGCAATTTCAAAAGGGAGAGACAAACATAAAATTAATAATTATAATCCAGTGTGTTAAGTGTTATAATAGAGGCCTGAACTAAGTGCCGTGTGAACTCAGAGACTGACCAATTTTCCTGGGGACTGTCAAGGAAATCTCATAGAGGAAGCAATGAGCAAGTTGAGTCTTGAAGGATGAGTAGGAATTGACTGGGTAGAAATGGGGAGAGGCAAATAAAAAAATGTGAAGCCAGAGAGACAAGAAAGAATATATTTGGGAAGTGGTGAATAATTGTGTATAGCTGGAGTGTGAGGTTAGGTCCTTAAGTGCTATGCTTCTTAATAAAAACGGGTTTTCCTTTCTGGTAATAAGGAATAACAGGCACTGTTTTAAGGAGAGTGAGATAGATTTTTGTCAAGAAAGATAATTCTGGTGATTGGTGTAGAATGGCTTCAAAGGAAAGCAGGGAAACCAGTGAGCCAGAATAAGAACCCAGACAAAGGCAGTGGCAGTGAGGCTGAAGAGGATGGGGTGGATTCAAGAGATATCTGTGGGGCAGAACCAACAGGAAATATAGACTGATAGCGTTTTGCTCAATGATCACTCACATGTATGTGTGTATTTTTTAAAGAATTACATAAACAGATATGTGATGGTGACTGATTATGGGGTCACTGGTTTATTTACTGATGATGCTTGTTTCTTCTCATATTATGAAAATTCCTGCCTACCTACATGTGTCCATGAGGAAAAGAAAATTGAAATTGCTATAAATATATTTAAAATTTCATTTCTTGGCCATTCTCACTACTTAATTTCTTCCTGAAGTAGAAATATAAATATTTACTATACATGTACTACAATATAAGTATTTACTACATACCTAGTATGTATAAGATACTTCATATACATATATATCCTAATCCTCACAACAAACTTACCAGTTTAGAATTATACCCATTTTACAGATGAGAAAACCAAGGCATGGCAGAACTTCAGTAGCTTCCCTTGGGTCACAAAGCTAAGAATTGAGGGATTCACAACTAGAACCCAGATATGGCTACCTCTAAAGCCCATGCTCTTTCTACAACCTCATACTGCCTCTGTACTTAAAAAGCAAGTATCAAAACAAAATAAGTAAAATGAAAAGCAGCCAGGTGTGGTGGCTCACACCTGTAATCCCAACACTTAGGGAAGCAGAGGCGGGAGGATCGTTTGAGCTCAGGAGTTCATGACTAGCCTGCGTAACATAGTGAGACTCTGTTCCCCACAAAAGAAAAGAGAAAATATCACTATTATAAAATGACTGCATCATTATAATAGTCTATTTTGTGAGTATTTAAAAGTGTTCATGATAAAATGAGTTTTAAAAGGGAATTTTAATGTCAAACCACTCACACACAAAATACATTTAATATGCACTCAATGAAAACTATAAGAAACCAACCACAAAAAGACCAAATAATTTCACATCTAGGTAAAGTAGTAAGACAAAGAATCATACTTTATAATCCACTATTCCTAAATGCTGATAAAAACAAGACTTTTAAAAATAATATTTTCTGAATGCCTACTATGTACCACACACTGTTGTAGGCTTTGGGGAATATTACAGCAGTCCTTGCCCTCATGGAACTTACATTCGCATTAAGAGAGACTCACAAATATACAAGTAAATTTACAGTATGCCAGGTGGTGACAAGTGCTATGGAGAAAAATGAAGCAGGGTAAACAGGCAGGGAGAGCCAGATATCAAATGTAGGCCTTGCTATTTTACATACGTGTCACTGATAATGGTATCATTTGAATAGAGACCTGAAGGGAGTGAGGAAGCCAAGCTACATATCTATCTAGTAGAAGACTGTTGCAAGCAAAGAAAATTCAAGTGCAAAGGCCCTAGCGGGGGACCATGCTTGGTGGGTTCAAAGGGAAACAAGGAAACCGGCCTGGCTAAGGCCAAGAGAATGAATGGAGGTGGGAAGAGGGAAGTAGGAGATGAGGTGAGAGGGGCAAGTTAAGCATGGTGGCATTCATTGCAGAACATTAACTTTCCTCTGAGTGAAATATATGTTTTTTAAATACTTTGGCTTTTATTCTAGGTGACAAAGGTAGACACAGGAAAGCTTCTCATCTCAGATATAAGGATTGACACCCACTGAGGAGAGTTCAGTCATGCCAGTGGGTGTGTTTGTGCCATTATGGCTAATGGGGTAAATGTGCTGCTCTGGGCAATCATAAAGCCTATGAAGAGGAAGCTGCAACAGTATGAGAGGGTACATATTTTTAGACAATAGCTACCACATAGTGAGCTGATCTGTGAGGCACAGGAACATCTCAATACACAATAGATGACAAATTTAAAATGTAGCCTTTTTAAAAAATATGTACTTTTAAAAGAGACAATTACATTTTATAACAGGTATTCTACAAACCCATGAATTTACCATTAGTCATCCTTTTAGCCAACTGAAATATTTTAAGAGTTGCTTCAAGCTGAAATCCAGTATCATCTGAGATTGACTTCCCTATTCCTAGCCACTACCTCTTTATTAGAGGCAGAAAGAAAGCTTCCCTTTTGACCATACCATTTTCAGGCCTGCTGAAGTCCAACCTGTGTTGTCAGTTCTACCGCCACTCCAAAGACCTTTTCTCTAATGTCACAATGACACTCTTCAGAGAGTTTGTGAAGAAAAATTAGCATCTAAAAATATTCTTTTTTCTTTTCGATTCAAAGCAATTATTATTATAATTAACAATTCATGAGATAGCTACGTTTTGGGTAGTCTCTTTTTTTCCCTAAAACTTTATTTCAAAGTTATTCACCTCACCGTTAATAAGGTGTTATGGTTAATGCTCTGTGCCAGTATTACCAGGCCTGCCCACTGCCAGCAATGGTCTTTGAGATAACCCATTTCCTGGCACCCAAAAGTTAAACTACTCTTTTCAAAACATACTGATCTCCCCAACACTTGCAAAAGGATTACATGCACCATTTTGTCACCATTCTTTAAATCAGAACTTACATTATTAATCTATATCGGTACATGTTTAAATGAAGTCATTTTAACAAATTATGACTGTACAAATCAAAACAGTACTAGTTAGTATTAGATAAGAGTATCTTACAAACACTACATTACACTACATTACATATTACCTTGCAATCTGAAACATTACATTTCATATTTTTGCATGTTTATTTTAAATAACTAAAATTTCACAGAATTTAACAGCAAATAAAGTTTAAAATTTTAGTTATGTATATAGTTTCAACTATATTTTACAATCTATAAGGCTCATGTCATAGTTCATCACCAAAAAGATCTATAAAACTTCCTATCCATCCTGTGTGATAGTTTTATTTGGTGATGCTGTTTTTTAAGGTGAAAGTTTGAGAAAATGCTACTCTCAGATCTTGAAGTGGAATACTTCTAGTCAGACTATGTAAAAACCTGGGTTGTACCTTATTTTCATTGAACAGATACAAAAAAAAAGAAAAGAACTGTGTTATGCCATGAATTTAGGTTGTCAGTCTATAAGTTGAATTTACAACACTGAAGCATCAGAAGTAAACTTCCCTTCCATTTAAAATTTTTAAGAAGGCAATTAGAAAATGTTTCATTTAATCTTTAAAATAAGGTGCAAAGAAGGACTGCAACAACAAACTTCCTCATCCACACCTCCAATAACATCTCAATGTTGTTAAGCATAATCTACCGTGAACTGATTCAGGAGCACACCTGGAGCTATATTCACAGCTCCCAAATGTACCATGTTTTCTATACCAGAGGCCTGCTCAACGGCAGTGTCTGTCTGTTCAGAGGTCATTACAATAACTTTTGTCACTGCTGGCCTGGACTTAAAGCAACATTCCAGATTCCAGAACCAGTGTTTTATTGTCCCAACTCTTTTCTTCCTCTTCAGGATTTGTCAATTTTAGAAAAAGGGCATGTCTGTCTTGCTACTTTCAAAGGGTTTGTGCATATCACATTTTAAGACCACATTGTTTTGGGTACTTTTAATGTAGCACATTTCATATGCTGAAATGATGCTAAAACTTGGGTTTGGTACTGATTCGCCCACATGCTCTGTCTGAGCCCCACTGTAATCAGCGCCTGGGATCCAGGGTACAGTCTTTGATGTGGAACAAAACAAAGAGAACTGGTCCAAATAGGGATTGAACCCATGATCTCATTAGCAGTACAAGTCTAACCAGCAGTGTACAGTTGTTTACTGTTCTTCATATGCAACACAGCTCCACTTATTTCAAAGGCTTAGAATACTTCTCCAGGCTTAGCTAGGAGGCAACTAATGGTCATCTTAGAAGAATGGTTTAGGTTAAAAGCAGCCTGCAGAACTTAAAAGAGATTCTCTTTCCTGCCATCCTCAGTGAAGTGGCTACAGTTGGAACCTTTTAAATCAGCTTTGTAGAACATATAAAGTAGTCCTGAAGGTAGTTGGGTATAGCAACAAGAAGTTGAGTTCTGGGCAATCCCTTTAATTAAAGCTTCTAAGAATTTATTTTATGGCCTTTTCTAACTTTCTCTGTCACTACTAGCAAGGATACAAAAGTTAGCACTTCCATGTAGAAATAAAAAAGCGGAGTGTTAAAAATGGAGACAATAACATGCTAATCTAATTTGAACAAGTCTGTAGTTTCAGTGTGTATATTTACAGGATAATTTTTTGAGCTGAAGTAAAATTAATAAAAATGAGTTTTCTGAACATGAGACCAAGTATAAATCTGTACCTTATGAATCCAAATGTATTTTCTTCACTTTTAGATTTTAAATATACTGAAAAGTACACTGCACATTTGATATTAACAATAATTAGAGCTTCATTCTCTAAAGAATATATTAAATACAGTCATGTATTGCTTAACGGTAGGGATTCATTCTGAGAAATGCATCATTAAAAATTTCATTGTTGTGTGAACATCATAGCGTATACTTACACAAACCTAGATGGTATAGTCTATATGATATAGCCTATTGCTCCTAGGCTACAAAGCTGTACAGCATGTTACTATACTGTGTAATGTAGGCAACTGTAATACAATCGTTAAGTATTTGTGCACCTAAATATAGAAACGGTAGAGTAAAATTACAGTATTATAATTTTATGGGACCACTGCTGTATATGCAGTCCACTGTTGACCAAAACGTCATTATGCGGTACATGACTATATTGTTTTCCATCTTTAGAATTTCCTAGCATCTGTGAAATTCTATTCCAATAGAAAATTGTTTAAATGTTACAATTTGTCCATGTCTATTTTGTTATATAAATATAGATAGATTTTATTTCTTTTGTTAACAAGAAGTAAATCAGATAACGTAGTTCTTTAGGACAGGACTTTTATGTTGCAAGTTTGTTCTTTATTTAAAAATTGAGAGAGCATATAAGAAAAACTAGAGTTGTTTCTAAGAAAAATGTATGCTGGGCACGGTGGCTCAAGCCTGTAATCCCAGCACTTTGGGAGGCCAAGACGGGCGGATCACAAGGTCAG
>NW_016827389.1:26109-27850 GCF_001698545.2 Rhinopithecus bieti
AATATTAGCTCAAGTCAATTTTCTTCTGCCTGGTCTATACAACTCTGAGTTGTATACTTTCCATAATACTATCTATGGATTTTCTGGAATTTTAAATAATGTTGCAAAATTTCATTCTTAACCCCCTACTAGAATTTTTGAAGGATTACTGATCTATGATTTATAAAATGTATAGTAACTTGTTTTCAAGTTCATTATTTTCATGACAAAGCTTCAAAACATAAATAATCAGAAAATTTTGTCTCAGGGGATGGATTTTGTAGACACAAGCTCTGGGTTTGAATCCTGGTTCTATCACTTAATAGATGTGTGAGTGGGTAAATTATTTAAATTACCTAATTCTCAGTTTCCTCATTTTGAAAATGTAGATATTAGTACCTAAGAATTATTACAAGGACTATGCATGTAAAGCTCCTCAACAATGTCTGATGTAGTAAATTCTTAATAAATGGCAGCCATTAACAAAATAATCATAATAACATAATATGTAAAATGATAAGCACACTACTGGACAGAAGAATATTATATTCCAACTTTTAAAAAATGACTCCTTATAAATTTTGATGCTGAAATGAATCCAAGAAAAAAGATTACTTGTATTTTGTAAGATACTTTGTTCATCTTTTCCAAATAGTATGATTGTTAATATCTTGTTAAACAAAGGAAATTAAGCCAATGAGAAGTAAATGAGAAGTAAAACCATGTATGTGCATGTGTGTATACACACACAAACACATGTACACACACACACACGTCTCTGTAATGTGATATATACAATTTGAGGAAGCTGTATAGAAACATGAGAAAAAAGTTGAAAAGTAAACAGGAAGAGCTATAGATTGCAATAAGGGTAACAAGGTATACAAATGTAGGCAAATTTCCAAGTTCAAGTATTTGAACAATTCATTCAGAATCACATTACTGTCAGAAAATTATACTATAATTCTTCTGGTCATTACCCTAGGATATAAATGGACAAGTCCAGAAAAGTTGGATATTTTCACCCCTTGCCAACATAAGCAAAATTATTTTTTTCTTTAAACAAAACCCAATTGCTACCACAGTTACTACTACGAAAGATTTCTAAGGTATATAATGTTTGATAATGGGATTTCTGCTACAATTTCACTAGAAAGCACAAAGGGGTTCTATACTACCAACTCTTACTACCCAAATATAAAGTAATATTCTGTTTTGAAAACAGACTTGTGTTTCCAAAAATGTGTTCCTTGGAACACTCAGACTTTGGGATGGGAGGATAAAAGGGTCCAGTAGTCAAATAAGCCTGGAAAATGCTACATTCTATTTCTCTCTCTTAGATATACATAACACTATTAACATAAAAGGTTCTGAGAAGTCCTACAGTGAGCAGAGCTGTTTTTAACCAGTGTTTCCCAAACTTATCTGGTCACAGAATTCTTTTCTTCAGGTAGCGCAAAGGAAGCAGTGTTCCTCATAACAACTTATTTTGGGAAGTGTACAATAAATTGCCATTGATTAGTATTAAATGTGTAATTTAATATGTACCTGTCCCAAAAAGGTAGCCATTGGCAGAATTTGCTAAAGTCCCAAAAATGAGCCCATTGTATTTTATGTCAGAAAAAAAAAAATCTAACATGCCTAGACTGGTACTTATATTATCTTTAACAAGTTGAATTTATTTCCAGAATATGTGTTTCAACCCTTACAGCCTGTATGTTATTTAATCAAATCCAAACACCCAGTTTCTTATACCTACGAA
>NW_016827389.1:28641-46681 GCF_001698545.2 Rhinopithecus bieti
GAGCTACTGCATACCTTTAAATATGAGAATACTAAACTCAGTTACAGCATTTTATTAACTGGTGCTATGAGCCTGCATTTATGCAGTTCTGCAGTAAAATAAGTAATGTTCCACATTAATCCTGAAGTAAAATAGTGATTATTACTTCATTCTCCTAACACCTCTATTAAGTATACAGAACAAAATACTGTAATGACTATTTTACCTCTGGAGGTTGAGCAACATGCCCCAAGCACCAATAGTCAGCAGGGAGCAATTTCTTGTTGGACAGACACTGTGCATGTTACAACTATAGAAACTGTATCAGATAATCACCCTAAAATGTGAACAAAAACAGGAAATTCCTTTACTAATAGCTTATTATCTAAGGAATTTTCTTCTTCTGAAATAATTTTGGGTCACAATTTGCTTGAAATCTAAACTTGAACCAAAAAACTCACATTGTGTGCTAGATAGCTTTTTGTGAATTCAGAAATTAAGAACAAAGTTTTAAACAACTGTAATGAGGAATTGCTTTGTCCTTGGGTTACATAAAAGAAAATAAGCAAGCTACAATTAATTCTGGGTGAAGTGTGAATGTGAATGATTATACTGCTAGGCTATAGCATCACTTTCTTCCTAGGCTCTCCTTTCAATTTCAAAAGTACTTAAAAGTGTAACAAAATGTGTAAGATGAAAGAGACAACAACTATTTTCAAAAAACATAACAGGGAAGAAATAATGACTGTTACTATAGAAATCACATATTTTGGCAACCCATGGACATTTGGTCACTGGTTTTCAAGTTATACAAAATAAGCTGGCCACTGGAAGAAAAAAACACTTCAAAACATCGATGGCAGAATACATTAATCCTAGTATTTTATATTATGATAATATATATGAATAATATTTTACCAGAGAGAAGGTAAATGGTCAAAGACAAGGAAAAACCTGACATGAAGGAAAACAAGAACGTTGACAATTCAGTAAAAGAAAAGGAGTTAAAGTATCAGATTCAAGTTTCATAAGTTTTTTTTTTTTTTTTAAATGTAAAAGCAGAGGTAACAAAAATTGGTCTTCACCTGGTAAGTGTGTACTCCCTGAGTCCTGAATGCAAATTCATGGCAGAAAAAGTACCTATGCATCCACGTAATCTTTTGTCTCGACCAATCTTCCATGTTACAAACAGTGGGCTGTAATGGAAGATAAAAATAGGGTAAATCAATCAATTCAATTCAAACATGTATTTATTGAGTATTGACTGTCTGCTAGGTTAGGTGCCTGAGACATAAAGACCAAAAGACAGGCCTTCAAGGGGCTCAGAGGCCAGCCCAATAGGACTACATTTAGCAAAAGTTATGTTATACTACTACTACATTATATTTAGTGTATCCTATATGTTAGGCATCTCAATAAATGTTTTAAACAAATTATGTTAATCTTCATCAACAACTCTAGGAGGCTGATACTAACATTCCTATATGAGGGAGTCTCACAGTTGATACATAATGAAGTAGGCACTCAAACATGGGCAATCTTAACTATAGAGCCTTAACCATTATGGCTAACTGCATAATTACTCATTTAAACCTCAAATAACTGACTTATATGTAAGTTTAATTTGGAAAATCTGGGATAAAAAAACAATGATTTTCATAAATACTTCCTGAAAACATAGGGGATATGTACTGTGAAAGGTGCTACAAGGATGCCTAAAACACAGTCATTGCTCTCTAGGAGCCAGTATAAGAGGGAGGCATAACTGTTACACAGCTAACTAATACAAGGAAAAAGGAAATAGATACTATAAACCATGTCCAAATGCCATAATTTAAGCTATTGGGATAGAAGAAAACTTCATCAAGCTTGACATTCTTTAGCTTCACCTAGAAAAATCAGTAGGGTTCAGAGAGGTGAAGGGCGACAGCAGACATTAACAAAATAATACTCTGAAACCAGAAAATTTATTTTAATTTTTAGATAAAAGTATTACCTGCAAATACAATCTCTCAAGCATCAAAGAACAAAGTATCAATTATAACAAAATGTCATCAAGAATAATGTGGTTTTAGATGAAGTTTAATACAGTAGATGTTTGGATTCTGCTGCAAACTACTGACAGCCTCAATTAATGGTTAAGTCTAAAAACAATTACATTCTAATTAGAGCAACTTTGTATGCCAGTTTTTATGAAATAATTTACCCATTTTAGGACATTTTGTAAAAAGATAAATACCTTACAATTGGGGATGATCTATGGTAATATGAGTATTCACAGTAATACTGGAATAATGCATTTCTGCTTTCTAAAACTTAAATTTTAAGAGGATATACCATATGTCATTTTCCTCTAACACACTGGTGAGTTGGAGAACATCCTTTCTTTAAAATACTCTTTAGTGAGTCATCAGCAGATGGATGAAAAGATATCTCATTCAAGTACTTCAATCACCCACCTTAAACATTTAAATTATGCTGAGCTCTGACAGCCACAATGGCAGACAGGTTCTCAAATAAGTAATATATACAAACCAGGGAGAAGTACTAAGAGTTACCATCTTCCAAGAGCCAAATGTCCAGTGGCATTCAAAAGATGACTAAAGTATAAAAGGTCAAGTTACTGTCAACATTAGCATTCAAGTGAAAGACGACCTACACTAAAGGTATTAAAATAACAAACAAAAGGTAAAAGCCAGGTTTTTTGCTTTCTATATCATATGTAATAAACCTGTTATAACTTGAGACAAGATTCTAATGCTCCATTTGGAAATTTTCTCCAATTGTTCTTGACTAACCACTGATCAGGAAGACAAGAATTAGATGGGATTACTTTCTCACCAATTCTTTCATTACTCACATAAATACCAGTATCTTAAAATTTAAACCTTATCTTTAAGGATGAAATTCACCTCTTCATTTTCAGTTTCTAACTTGGCATAGTCAACATCAGCAACCATTTTTTTGTTTTGTTTTGTTTTGTTTTGAGATGGAGTCTTGCTCTGCTGCCAGGCTGAGTGCAGTGGTGCGATCTCGGCTCACTACAACCTCCACCTCCCGGGGTCAAGCAATTCTCCTGCCTCAGCCTCCTAAGTAGCTGGGATTACAGGTGTGCACCACCATGCCTGGCTAATTTTGTATTTTAGTAGAGATGGGGTTTCACCATGTTGGTCAGGCTGGTCTCAAACTTCTGACCTCGTGATCTACCCAGCTGAGCCTCCCAAAGTGCTGGGATTACAGGCGTGAGCCACCACGCCCAGCCTGTCTCTCTCTCTCTCTCTCTCTCTTTTTTTTAATACTTTAAGTTCTGGGTTACATGTGCAGAACGTGCAGGTCTGTTACATAGGTATACAGGTGCCATGGTGGTTTGCTGCACCCATCAATCCGTCACCTACATTAGGTATTTCTCCTAATGCTATCCTTCCCCTAGCCCTCTACTCCCCGACAGGCCTCCATGTGTGATGTGCCCCTCCCTGTGTCCATGTGTTCTCATTGTTCAACTCCCACTTATGAGTGAGAACATGCGGTGTTTGATTTTCTGTTCTTGTGTTAGTTTGCTGAGAATGATGGTTTCCAGCTTCATCCATGTCCCTACAAAGGACATGAACTCATCCTTTTATGGCTGTATAGTATTCCATGGTGTAGATGTGCTATATTTTCTTTATCCAGTCTATCATTGATGGACATTTGGGTTGGCTTGAAGTCTTTGCTATTGGGAATAGTGTTGCAATAAACATATGTGTGCATGTGTCTTTATAGTAGAATGATTTATAATCTTTTCAGCATATACCCAGTAATGGGATGGCTGGGTCAAATGGTATTTCTAGTTCTATATCCATAAGGAATCGCCACACGGTCTTCCACAATGGTTGAACTAATTTACACTCCCAACAGTGTAAAAGCGTTCCTGTTTCTCCACATCCTCTCCAGGATCTGTTGTTTGCTGACTTTTAATGATTGTCATCCTGTCTCTTCTTTGAAAAAAAAACAAAACAAAAAAGTTTATTTTTTGATCACAGAAGTAGCATATGATCATAAATTAAGAAATTAGAAATACAGAAATGTATCAATCCTCTTCTATAACAATGGTTATACAAAGTATCTCTATGTAAGACAGGTCTTTTGGCAGCTTCAGAATGAAGTGAATCACAATGTAATATAGATAATAGCATGTTTTAAAATACCATTATGGTTTCTGAATAAGGCAAAACTAATTGCACTCTCCCTGATCCTTACCTGCCCCTGGCAACATCCACTTTGGGAGTTGGGATTTCGGGGAAGTATGTGTGTCAAAGATGGGAGGGAGTGCTACTGTGTTTAGGACAGATGCCTGAAGATGGAAGTAGTCAGACTTTTAGTAGACAGAATAAAACTATTCATTAAAATCTGGGACTCTAATTTCTCATTACAAATCCTCATCCAACATCGTTTATATAAGTACATGTGTATGGGAATTAAAACTAAAAATACCTAAAAGCAACAAATTTATAATGGGGGAAAGAACCTAGAATTTTAAGGCATTTTTAAAGTAGACAGAAACTATAATAAACATCACCGAGCACAAGAGATTGGATCTTGTGTGCGATAACCACGTTGTACAGGGCAATGACTACGAGAACATTCAATACATATTATCTAAAAATAGGAACAAATTTTTTTCTTCACGCAACACAGAGGGAAGGAATAGGCAATTTCATTTTTAAATGTGCTATTAAAACATGTATGAGTTCCAAAAAGGACCTAATACATCAGCATAATCAGAGGTAGATCAAAATAGAAAAGGGTTTTGAGTCTGTTGAGAGGAGCTGCTCAGTGAGAAAAAAATACAGAAAACCAGTGCATAGTAAGACAAAGATAGGATGTTTTGGGAAAATGCTTTTGCCATATGGTTTGAGGCCACCTACATACATTGAAAAAATACTACAAACTAGAAGAGAGCTCAAAATGAGATGAAATATTAATGGAAATGTTTCTCTGAAGGTAACCAGACAAAGCTTTTAAAGTAATTTTCCTAATTCTGAGAAACCTTTGCAGAAAAGTAAACACTCCATTTTTTCATGTCTGTAGACAGGAACAGGAAGTAACCATTTAATCTAGACGAATCCTCCCTGCCAACTAGCAGCCAATACTGTCAGGTCAACAGTAGCTCTAGGGAAATGTAGTTGCGTACAATCAGCAAAAGTACGAAAAGCAATGTAAATCTGAAAGGACACTCCCCATCTATTGATGTGAGCCAGAACAAATTAGAAATATGTTTGCAGGAGCAGAATACAATTAAGTGATACAACGAAAAGGTGTATTTACTTAATACTATTTTACCTTAAACCCTATCTCGCCTGCCATATCAAGGCAAAATAGAGGTTACAAAAAAAGTCTTAGACTCTGGCAATTTGCTCTTCTTTAGAATAAGATTATTTAGAAAGAGATTTATAGCAGTCAGCATTAACAAAATAACATCAATCTCTACCAATGCAATAATAATTAATAAAACAGGGTACTCAACAAGGTTATTTATATTGGAGGGGGGATATAGGAAAAGAGAGAAGCCCTGTAACTTATTCTGTTCTTCTGCCATCAAATAATGATTGTTTCTCAACTGCATTCAGGTTTCTCAGCAATTTAGCTAAAAAATACAACTATATTCCTCATAACATCCAGCTAAAATACCATAATTCCCCAGGATCTAGCAGCTTACAGAAGTACAGAAATGACGGTGTCTTCTTTCCACCACCAGGTAAAACCTTTCACTTCCTATTTCAACAAAAGAAGCTTTACATTTCATTTCTAAATCATATAAACTACAGATTCAATTCATAAAACATACCTAATAAGGTTAAATCATGTAATAGAGATGCCATAATAAAATACTGTACACTAGGTGGCATAAACAACAGAGATTTATTTCCTCACTGTTATGGGGATAGAAAGCCCAAGATTAAGATACTGGCAGAGTTCAGTTCCTGGTAAAGGCTCTCTTCCTTTACTAGGCTTTAAGGCTGCTATACGGCCACTTTGTACTCACATAGTCTCCTCTGAGTGTGTGCAGGGAGAGGGAGAGCACGAGCTCTCCAAGTGTCTCTTATAAGGACACTAATCCTATTGGATCAGGCCCCATCTTCATGACTTCACTAAACCTTAATTAATTTCTTGTAGGCCTTATCAAACAGTCACATTAGGGGTTAGGGCTTGGACATATGAATGTAGAGGTTCGGGGGGTGGGTTACAATTCAGTCCATTACAAATCCCTAACCCAAACTTTAGTACATAGTTTAAAGTGTATATAACAATGTATCTAAGCTCATTCACTGAAAGAGTCTTTAAGAGATAATCCATTTGCCTTTCATTTTACAGGTGAAATACAAAAGAGATCCAGGCAGACAGTGCAGAATCACCAAATTGGTTAGTGTTAGAACCTGGCAAGTCCTCCAAATTTTCTTACTACTGGTTTAATATGGGGTTTTTTTTCCCCACTACAGGAAAAAAAAAAAAAATGTGAGTGGCAAACCTAGGTGTCTTCTAAAAGACCAAAGAATAGGAAAATTCTACGAATACTACATAGCACTACATATGTGAGCATAAGCACAAATCTCCTCTTCCTCCTGTTCCTCCCAGTAGGGGAGACAGAAAGATTAGCTGAAAAGATACCAGGACAAACTAGAAATGCTGCATCAGCCTGGAAACACTAGCCCTGATTTATAAGTTTCTACATTATCACATAAGAAGCCCACAGCAAAGCCTACCATTTTGTGCTTGATGGCTTCCCAACACTTTTCTGATCTCCCTCAGCCTTCTCACTTCATTTTTTTCTGTTGTCTAGCTGGACTTCATCAAACCCAGGTACTCTGTTAAATACAAATTTCTTCCAAATCTAAATTTCCATTTATTATACCATTGGTTAACAACTCATCAGCTAGGTATTGATCTGATTATTTGATTAAGTAGTTCATATTATAGAATGAATGAGACTCCTCCAGATAATTTGAAATTCAAATTGAGAGGAATGGAGAGAAATAGGTGGGGCTAATCTGAAGCAGAGTCGAGAAGTAAGATTCAGATGCATTTCTCATCCAACCATTTGCTGTAGATAAAATGCACTAAATCACCACTGTATCCTTATACCACACTCCTCCCTCCAACCTTTGTATAATAAATAGCCTGTATCCCATAGGGCTCAGGAAAATAAGGTCACACTGCTTAGATAAACAGCATAAATTAGTATAGGAGACCACAAATATCTGAAAGTGGGGATCAGGAATTACCAATCTTTCAATACTTTACTTTGCCTGGTGTTCCAAGAAATTCTATCATAGCAGCATTATATTGTCTTTCTCCCATTTATGTAATTCTAATTTAACTGGCAAATGCCAGAGGAAGGGATGCAGACTAAAGTCTTAACAGATGATTGGGAAGGTAGAATTTTTTGCTGTTGTTAATCAAGTGTAATCACCACAGACATACAATCAGCCAAAGCACAAGCATACTTTAAGGGATTAGCTTGATTCTGCCAATTTTGAACTGAAAGAACCATTTCTTCCTTTAACGAGAGCAAATCAACAATTTTCAGCAAACAAAAAAAAAAATTAGTCCCAGACTTGATATGCTGAAACAATCTTATAGTTTTTTAGAGCCATAAATTAGATGAGAAAGACTACCTTAATTGGAAAAAAATAGTATTTTTGCACATATTTTCTTAGTTTACACTGGAGTTGGGTATTAAATTTCATATATAGTAACATTTCAAGGGAAAAATAGCTGTGGGTTTTTTTTTTTTTTCCTGATAATAGGACCACACCACAAATCTCTATTACCTGAAAATCCAACTTAATTTTAAATGACATTTTGCTATAGATTTCAAAAATGAAGTGATTTCTATTTGGAAGTCCTATTCTGAACCCATTTGTTCAAAGGGCTTTAAGGTTTGAGACTTAGTCTTTACTATTAAAAAAATTAATTATTTTAGGCTGGGCACGGTGGCTCACGCCTGTAATCCCAGCACTTTGGGAGGCCAAGGCGGGCGGATCACGAGGTCAGGAGATCGAGACCATCCTGGTTAAAACGGTGAAACCCTGTCTCTACTAAAAATACAAAAAATTAGCAGGGCATGGTGGTGGGCGCCTGTAGTCCCAGCTATTTGGGAGGCTGAGGTGGGAGAATGGCATGAACACGGGAGGCAGAGCTTGCAGTGAACCGAGATCATGCCAGTCACTCCAGCCTGGGCAGCAGAGCGAGACTCCGTCTCAAAAAAAAAAAGAAAAAATTATTTTAATATGAAACAAATCAGGCAAAAGGAGCTTCTATTGAAGTCTTCCAATTCCTATGCTAAATGTTAAGCAAAACTAAGAATAACAGAAAACTATGTCCAGAAATTTTAGAATGAATATTAATTGATACAGTCAACTCCTATATTTTATGCCGTTAAAACTTGTATGGAACTTTGTTTTGGTATTTCCATTTGACTGTGTATGCAGGATGGTCAGGGAATTCATAACACTTCAAACAAAACAATGAAAACAGTTAGGGGTTTCTTATTTGTCTTTATTTTCTTTTAGGTTTAGGGTTTACACGTGCTTGTTGTTACATGGGTATACTGCATACCGGTGAGGACTTGGTTTCTAGTGTACCCATTACCCAAATAGTGAACACTGAACTGGATAGGTAATTTTCAACTCTCACTCCCCTCTCACTCTTCCCACTTTTGGAGTCTCCAGTGTCTATTACTCTTTCCATCTTTATGTCCATGTGTACTCACTGTTTAGCTCCCATTTACAAGTGAGAATACATGGTATTTGGCTGTTTCTTAGTTTACTTAGGATAATGACCTCCAGCTCCATCCATGCTGTTGCAAAGGACACAATTCCATTCTTTTTTTTATGGCTGCACTGTATTTCATGGTGCATGACACACCACATATTCTTTATCTAGTCAACTGTTGATGGACACTTACATTGGTTCCATGACTTTGCTATTGTGAATAGTGCTGCAATGAACACATGAGTACAGGTGTCTTTTAATGTAATGATTTCTTTTCCTTTTGGTAGACACCCAGTAGTGGGATTGGTGGGTCAACCAGTAGTTCTATTTTAGTTCTTAGTGAAATGGCCATCCTGTTTTCCACAAAAGTTGAACTAATTTACATACCCTCCAACAATGTATAAGCGTTCCCTTTTCTCCACATCCAAACCAACATCTGTTGTTTTTTGATTTTTTAATAGTAGCCATTCTGACTGGTGTGAGATGATACCTCAGTGTGGTTTCAATTTGCATTTCTCTGAGGATTTGCGATGTTGAATGTTTTTTCATGTGCTTGCTGGCTGCGTGTACGTCTTCTTTTGAGAAATTTCTGTTCATGTCCTTTGCCCAGCTTTTAACAGGTTTTTTCCCCTCTTGTTGAGTTGTCTGACTTCCTTGTAGATACTGGATGTTAGTCCTTTGTTAGAAGCATAATTTGCAAGTATTTTCTCCTGTTCTGTAGGTTCTCTGTTTACTCTGTTGATTATTTTGCTGTGCAGAAGCTTTTAGTTTAAGTTTCATTTGTCTGTTTTGTTGCATTTGCTTTTGGAGTTTTCATCATAAATTCTTCACCTAGGAAAATGTCCAGAAGAGTTTTCCTAAGTTTTCCTCTAGGATTGTTATAGTTTCAGGTCTTACATTTAAGTCTTTAATCCATCTTAACTTTTGTATACGGTGAGAGATAGGGGTCCAGTTTCATTCTTCTGCACATAGCTTGTCAATTTTCCTAGCACCATTTATTGAATAGGAACTCTTTCCCCATTGTTTATTTTCTCTACTTTGTTGAAGATCAGTTGGTTGTAGGTATGTGGTTTTATATCCAGTTCACGATTGTGTTCCACTGATCTGTTTGTCTATTTTGTACCAGTATAATGCTGTTTTAGTTTTAGTTACTATAGCCTTATAGCGTAATTTGAAGTCAGGCGGTGTGATGACTCTCAACTTGGTCTTTTGCTTTAAGATTGCTTTGGCTATTCGGGATCTTTTTTTGTTCCATGTGAAATTTAGGATTGTTTTCTAATTCCATGAAAACGACATTGGTAGTTTGATAGTGATTGTGTGGAATCTGTAGATTGCTTTGGGCAGTATGGTCATTTTAACAATATTGATTCTTCTAGTCCATTAGCATGGGATGTTTTCCATTTGTTAATATCATCTATGATTTTCATCAGTGTTTTGTAGTTCTCCTTACAGAGATCTTTTGCCTACTTGGTTAAATGTATTCCTATATATTTTATTTTTTGAGTGGCTATTTTAAATAGGATTGACTTCTTTATTTGGTTCTCAGCTTGAACACTATGTATAGAAATGCTGATTTCTGTACACTGATTTTGTATCCTGAAACTTAACTGAAGTCACTTACGAAGTCTAGGAGTCTTAAAGGAGTCATTTGTGTTTTCTAGGTATACAATCATGTCATCGACGAACAGAGATAATTTGACTTTCTTTTCCAGTTTGTATGCCATTTCTTTCTCTTGCCTGATTGCTCTCGCTAGTACTTCAGTACTATGTTGAATAGGAGTGATAAGTGGACATCGTTGTTCTTGTTCTTAGGGGAATGTTTTCAAATTTTCCCTATTCAGTATAATGTTGGTTGTGGGTCTGTCATAGATGGCTTTTGTTACTTTGAGATTATGTACCTTCGATGCCTTATTTGCTGAGGGTTTTATCATGAAGTGATGTTGTTACTTGTTCTGGGTTTTGTACCTATATATTCCCACTACCAGCTAATGACCTATCTTCTACCATCTTGTCTTCCCCAGAACCCATCACTCAATTAGCAGAAATAGAGTAGAAGGAAAGTAAATATAATGATTGATTTAAACATAAATATTAAAAGAGCTAGAAAACTATCCATCTTCTTCATTCCAGGTTTTATGTTGTTTTCCACTCCAAAGACATCTGATGCTAGCTTAATAAGTAAGACTTGCAGTAAAACTGTGATGTATTTGTTTTCACATGTTTTCTGGATTTAGAAAGGTAACTGTTAATGAATTTAAGATCCTTGTATTGGATTACTCACTCTCATGAAAGAAAAGAGCTGGAAAGACAGCTTTATAGCAAGCCCTCCTCACTGTAGCGAGAAGAAAGGCAAGATCGAGGAATAAGTCACCAACAACTTGAGACCATATTTTGTGTCAGAGCTGTGTATGTTGCTTTTGCTTCTGCCGCCCCTTCCTTTACTGTTCAGAAAACAGTTCTGCCTCTTGAGAACCTCTACTAGGAAATATTCAAGAGGTTGATGCATTTTAGATGAAACTGATATCCTTGCCTCCAAAGTGCTTCTTTTAAAACCAACTTTATTAAAATATAGTTTACATATAATAAAAGCACCCATTTTAAGTGTAAAGTTTAATGAATTTTGGCAAACGTATACATATATGTAACCTAAACCACGACCAGGGTATAAAATATTTCCATCACCCCAAAGATTTCCCTTGCATCACTTTGCAATCAATCCCATCCCCACAGTCCTGGACCCTGGGGCAAACACTAACCTGCTGTCACTATAGTTTTGCATTTTGTAGAATTTCATATAAATGGAATCATCCAATATACAATCTTTTGTGTCAAACTTCACTTAGCATAATGCTTCTGATATTCATTTATGTTGTCTTTTTTTATTGCTGATTAATATACCATTGAATGGATATATCAGTTTTTTTTCCACTCAACTGTTGATGGCTTCTAGGGTTGCTTCCACTTTGGGCCTATTATAAATAAAGCCACCATGAAACTTGTGTTCAAGGCCTTTTAAAAGTAGCTTTGTTGAGTATAATTTATATAAACAGAACTGCACATATTTAAAGTGTACAATTTGATGAGTTAGCACAACTGCAACTTTATAACTGTTGAACAAATCCTCATTCTCCCTTCCCCAACCCCTGGTAACCATGAATATAGTCTACACTTCTATTTGTTTGACTAGTATATATCTCATAAAAGTGGAAATATGTGGCATTTGTCCTTCTGTGACTGGCTTATTTCACTTAGCATAATGTTCTTTAGGTTGAGCCACTTGTTGCAAACAACAACTACTACAATAATTTCCTTCTTTTAAAGGCTAGATAATATTCTGTTGTACGTATATACCATATATTCTTTATCATTTGTCTATTAATAGATACTTGGGTTGTTCTCTATCTTGGCTACTGTGAATAATGCTGCAATGAACATGGGATCTGAGATAATCTCTTCAAGATCCTGATTTCAATTCTTTTGGATATATACCCAAAAGTAGGATTGCTTTATGGTAGTTTTATCTTATATTTTAGGAACTTCAATGCTGTTTTACGTAGCTGCTGCACCATTTTACATTCCCACCAGCAGTGTACAAAAGTTCCAATTTTCTAGCCTCACAGTTTGAGTTGGGAAGAATTCTATCCTCTATTTTCTATGAGTTTGGTTTATTTGTTCCTTAAATATTTGATAGACTTTACCATTGAATTCATTGGACACTAGAGTTTTAATTATGGGATGTTTTTAAACTACAAATTTAACTCATTTAATAGACATAAGGCTATTCAGATTTTCTAGTATTTCTGAGTCACTTTGTTAAATTGTGTCTTTCAAGGAATTTTTCCATTTCATCTAAGTTGTAGAATTTATTGACATAAAGTCATTCAGAATATTCCCATATCATCCTTTTAATGTCTGTAGGATCCGTATGTCTATTCTTTCATTGTAGTATTGGTAATTTGTTTTAATTTGTGACTTTTCTCTCTTTTTAATCTTTACAATTTTATTGGTCTTTTTAAAGAGCAGGTTTTTGCTTTTATTGATTTTCCCCATTTTTTGTTTTCTATTTTCCTGATTTCTACACTTCTATTATTTCTGTTACTTAATTGGGGTTTAATTTGCTCTTTTTCTAGCCTCTTAAGGTAGAAGCTTATTGATTTCAATCTTCCTTCTTGAAAAGCTATAACTTTCCCTCTCAGCACTGTTAGTTGCAGCTCATAAATTTTAATGTTATCTTTTCATTATCATTCAGTTCAAAATACTTTTAATTGCCCTTATGATTTCTTCCTTGACCTATGATTTATTTAGGGGTATAATTTTATATAATTTCCTAATGTTTGGGAATTTTACAGACACCTTTTTGTCACTGATTTCTAATTTAATTCCATTTGAGTCAGAAAACATACTGCATATTACTTCAGTTCTTCTAAATATATTGAAGGCTTGTTTTATGACTCAGAATATGGTCTATCTTAGTGAATATACCTTGTGAATTTGAAAAGAAAATGTATTCTGGTAATGTTAGGTCCAGTGTTTTATAAGTGTCAATTAGGTCCAGTTGGTTGGTAGTATTGGTCATGTTTTCTATCTCCTCACTGATTTTTGTCTACTTGCTCTAACAATTACTGAATTAATAATGCTGAAATATCCAACTCTAATTGTAGTTTTGTCTACTTATCCTTTTATGTGTATGTTTTTTTTTTTCGTGTATTTTGAGGATCATACACATTTAGTATTTTGTCTTCTTGAGTTAACCACTTTATCATTATGACATGGCCCTCATTCCTGCTAACACTGCCTATCCTGAAGTCCAATTCATCTCTTATTGGCATAGTAACTCTAGCATTCTTATGAATGTTTGTATATCTTTTTCTGTCTTTTTGCTTTTAACATACCTGTGTCTTTATCCTTAAAGTGGATTTCTTATATACAGTATATGGTTAGGTCTTGTATTTTTTATGCAGCCTTTTAATTGGAGTGGTTAGACTACTTACATTTAATATAACTGCTGACAGAGTTGGGTTTAAGTCTACCATCTTTATATCTAATATTTGTTTTCTGTATTTCCCATTTGTTCTCCACTTCTCTTTTACTGTCTTTAAAATTAAATGAGTATACTTTAGTATTTAATTTTATCACCATTATTAGCTTATTAGTTATGCCCTTTTAAGTAATTTTTCTAGGTTGTATCGATGCATCTTTATGTTATTGCAAGGTACTTTCAGCTAATATTATATCACTAAAAAAGCAATGTAAAGACCTTAACAGTATGCATCCATTTCACCCCTCCCATACTTTGAGGCTACTGTTATACCTTTAACTTCTATATACCATATAAACCTATAATAGATTATTAATTTTCCTTTAAATGATAACTTTTAAAGAAAATTTTTAATAAGGGGAAAATGTCTTTTATATTTACCCTACACTTGCCACACTTATCTGGCACTCTTCATTACTTTGTAGAGATCCAAGTTTCCATCTGTTATCATTTTCCTTCAGCCTGGACAGTTGCCTTTAAATTTCTTGCAGTTAAGGTTTGCTAGTGATAATTCTTTTCATTTTTGTCTGAAAAATATATATATTTCACCTTCATTTCTTTTTGTCTTCATTTTTAAAGGGTATTTTCATTGGAATCAAATTTGAGATTGGCAGTATTTTTTTTTCAGCACTTTAAAGATGTCATTCCATTGTCTTCTGGAAGCTTCCATTGTTTCTAATGAGAAGTATACAGTTCTTCTCTTTGTTCCTCTGTAATGTGTCCTTCTTTTTCCTAGTGGCTTTCAAAATGCTCTATCACAAGTTTTCAACAATTTAATTATAATTGCTTTAGTGTGGTTTTTCTGTTTTGGATACATTGAGCTTGTTGGATTTATGGATTTACATTTTCACCATATTTGGAAAATTTCTAGCCATTATTTCTTCAATTTTTTTTTTCTGCCTATTTCTCGCTCTCCTTTCCTTACGGGACTCCAGTTGCAAGTATGTTAATCTGCTTGATATGGTCTCACAGTTCACTGAGACTTTTTTCCTTCCATTTTTTCTATTCTGTTTCATACTGGATAATTTCTACTGTTATGTATACAAATTCACTGATATTTTCCTCTGCAGCATCTAATTTGCTATTCATTTCATCAATGAATTTTTCATTTCTTATAATATACTTTTCAGCTCCAGAAGTTCCATTTGGTTCTTTATATGTCTTCCATTTCTTTACTCACTATACTCATGTTTTTCTTTCAATCCTTCAACACATTTTAATAGCTGTTTTAAAGTCCTTGTCTGCTAATTCTATAACCATCATTTCTGGTTCTGTTTCCACTGACTGGCTTCCTCCTGGTTATGGGTCACACTGTAGTGCCTCTTGAAATGTCTAGTAATTTTTTGTATGCCAGATATTATAATCATCGTATTGTTGAGTGTTTGGAATTTGCTGTCCTCCCTTCAAACAGTGTTGAAGTTTGTTTTGTCATGCAGTTAAATCATTTGTGGATAATTATTTAAAGTCCTTTACTTTAAAGTAGCCTTTACTACTAAAGTATGACCCTTCTGGGGTCTCTATGGAATGCCCTGGGTGTTCAACAAGGGCTCACAACTCTTGCTGTAGGAACTCATGTCTCTCAGGTCTGTATGAGCTCTGGTAAGTTTTCAGCTTATAGCTCCTGAGCAGTTGTTTTCTGCCCAGCCTCATAGTGTTGCCCTTGATACATGCACAGATTCATATTCAGTCAGAGATAAAGGGAATATCTATGCAGATTTCTGGAGCTATGTCTCTGAGTAGCTTCCCCTCTCCAGTACTCTGCTCCATAAATTTCTGCCACTTAGGCCTCCCTGAGTTCCTATCTCTGTCTCACCAATTCAGCAAGATTGCAATTCTGCTTGGGTTCCCCCTCACAATGCTGTGGTCTAGAAACTGCCTGCTGACAAAAAGTCAGGGTGATGGTAGAGCTCACTTCGTCTGTTCCCTTTCTCTCAATGACCATAGTCCTGTGCTGTCTGTTGCCTGATGTCTAAAAACAGTTGTTTCGTGTATTTTGTCTGGTTTCTAGTTGTTTATGGGAGATGTGAGGTGGAAAGGAGCAAGTCTTGCACCAGTTACTTCTTCGGGGACAAAAGTAAAGTCTCAAAGCACTTTAACCCTAAGTCACATTAAGGTTCAAACTCTGTGGTAGGTTTCACATATTAAATGTGAAACTATTGGTTAAAACTCTGTGGTAGGTTTTACATATTAAATGTGGGAAAACCTATCACAAATAAGAGAAGACTAGTGCCAGCAGAAAAATGGTTCAGGAACATCATTCTGAGCAAACTATCGCAAGGACAAAAAACCAAACACCACACGTTCTCACTCATAGGTGGGAATTGAACAATGAGAACACTTGGACACAGGATGAGGAACATCACACACTGGGGCCTGTCATGGGGAGGGGGGAAGGGGGAGGGATGGCATTAGGAGATACACCTAATGTAAATGATGAGTTAATGGGTGCAGCACACCAACATGGCACATGTATACATATGTAACAAACCTGCACATTGTGCACATGTACCCTAGAACTTAAAGTATAATAATTAAAAAAAAAAAGAAAAATGGTTCAGGAAGTAAAAAGCAAAAGGGACAGATCTCTTCAGCTTTGACAGGTGGTGAACTCTTAGAAGAATATGAAATGACTCAACCAATTTCAGGGGCAACACACTACTCAGAACCCAAAGGTTAGACAAGTCACTCTTAAAAAATTTCATACTGAGAACTCTGAAGTCCAAAGTAATGAAATTTTAAAAAATTTAAAGCAGTCAGGTAGAAACTGAACTTGACAAACATGTCAGTTACCAGTCACGCTGATATTTCCTTCTTTAAGCCCATGCCAAAAATAGCTCACTCCTCTTATACTCCCTCCATGAGTTTAAAAAAAGTGCAATCTGAACGACCTTATTCATAACTCCTAAAAAATCTTGAGGAAGTCATTAATAATCATGCATTATGTCTAATGTATGTGTACTCTGTTATTGCTATTTTTAAAGGCCCATTTTTTCAGCTATGTTGATGTAAACAGTCTTACAGCACAGCTATTTACCTCACTACTGTCCTAGAAAACACTAAATTCATCATAGTCTTACCAGTACAAATCTTGTAATAACAATCCCATATCTATAGAAGGACAGTCACCTAAGGACAGGAACCCTACATTAAGGAAACCAGATATGAAAATTTCTTTTATGATGGAACAAATAGAAAAAATAATGTGATATGTATCATTAAATTATCAAAATTATTTTAAAAAATTCCTCACTAACACATCAGACAAAGCTTTGATAGTTAAATGTTCAGAAAGTAAACTCAGCCAACATCTAATCTGGGAGACACAAAACTAAGTTTCCACAAAAAAATTAGGATAGCAGTAAGTAAGCCAATGTCAAGCCTATGAGAAAAGCCAAATTTGTGAAAGACACTGGCTGAGAAACTGAGATAATAAGGCAGTGAAATAAGGATAATTGCTTACCTATAAAGGAGACTTCCTGCTTTACACATCTCTTTAGGCAATCCTAAATAACTGCCCACTTCAAAGCCTATAACTCTGTAAACAAATGAAACAGAAGCTAAACAAAGGGACCAAACTCCCTAGGAAGATAAGAAAGAACACAGTAGCCACCAATAAGCACCAGTACAACAACTTCCTACGTATATTTAAATACTTTGGTTTAAAAAGCCTCCAGCTGAACTGCTAGGTACATGACAGAAGACAAATTAGCCAAAGGTGGTGTATATGGTCTGGAAATGGCAGTGACCCACTCAGCTTATCACATCAATACAATAAAGCAAAATTTGCCACCTGAGCTATTGAACATACTCATCATCCCTAAAAGCTAATTTTTCTCTAGAGTTCCACCCTGTCCTCTTCTTTCACCAGCAAGAACGATACCCCAAACCACTGCTTCTTAGATAAATCCCACAGATAAATGTACATTTACATGTATAAATGAACTTCATACTCAATCCAGAATTTCTACATAGCTGTAGAACCAAAGACCAAAGAAAATATAATTTCCCATAGCGACTACTTCTCACACTCTTTCTTGGCATTAAACACTAACCAAATATCCAGCTAAAGATAAAGATATCTGGATTATCTATATGTGTCTCTGTTGAATATTACTAGATTGATTAAAAAAAAACCTTTGTACTTGAAAAGAAACTTTCAGTGACTAGTTTCATCCTTTCAAACTTGCCCAGATTCTTTCTTTATTCTGCCAATGCAAACATACCACAGAAACACCTCTGTTTCAAAAAAAATGAAACTCAATAATGGAAAAA
>NW_016827390.1:0-1906 GCF_001698545.2 Rhinopithecus bieti
GTGACTTCCAAGACTATTAAGGATAGTTTGATCCTTAAAACAAGTGTGGGTTAAGTGTTCTCTTGGCTGAGCAAAAAGACCCTCTAAAACACACTCATAGTAGGAGTGTAAAATACATTGGTTTATCATCATCAAACTAAAAAAAAGTTGCACACATTAATTGGTGTTGAAAGCACAGGATGAGCAAGACATCGTAGAGATATCCTCCCACTTTGGTTTGTTTTCCCTGTGAGATGCACTGGATTTTCATGTGCTCACATCTTAAACCCTGTAGGATAATTGTGAGCAAGTGGGAATGCCAAAATCAGAATCTGTGCCAAAAGCATACTAAACAGGTCACACAGGGAAAACTATGTCTTTTGTATTAAAAGTTGGACTGGTACTAAGTTACCACATGATTTCTTTATTTTATTTTCAATTGACAAATGATACCTGTATATATTATATATTTATGTGCTACAATGTGAAGTTTTGATAAATGTTCACCTTATGGAATGATTAAACCAAGCTAATTAATAAATCCATCACCTTACACCTGCAATTTGATATATAATGATTCCACCAAGGCTCCCTGAAGGCTGAAATATCTTCCTCCAATTTTCAGAACCATTTTTACAATCTATACCAAATAGTGCCTGTTTCATAAGAGCAAACACATAAGCACCCTTAAGCATATGCATGTGTGTGCATTCACTTAAAACGCATACATAAGGAAGAAATATTTTTACTTTCTATCTCCTATGACAGGTGTTAATATCCTTATTTTACAGATTATAAAATCAAGAGTTGGTAAAGGAAATTGTCTTGACTAACAGACTGATTGTAAGTTACCCAGACCGGACTTAAACCCAGGTTTCTTGATTCCAAAGGTCATGCTTTCCCCCACTAATGTCCTACTAACTCAAGGATCTACAAAGTACATCCTGGTTCTGAAATTCTAAAACTTTTTGACTACTTGTTAGATGAGAACTTCAATTTATGCAGTATGTTGCTTTCTTGGAGTGAAGAGTCAAGGCAAGAGGAGAGCAATTAATCAGCCATGGTGTAACCACTAAAGATTTGGTAGATATATCTCAAGTAGTAGAATCAAGTCCAACATCATCACACTATGGGAGCTATGACTCTCTGTTCACCATACTGTCTGCCTTAGTGATCCCGTAAGTAGGAAACATAATTTCCAGCTCATAAGAATGTAGTTAGCATGACCATATATATTCAAATGTATTTAAACAAATGTCTGTTGTTCTTACTTTTGACAAGTTTCATATTGCTCCACCAATAGAAACTGACAAAAGAACATAAATTTAGACTTCGCAAAGAGCAAAGTAGTCTTAATAGTTAAATTAATTTTATGCTGCAAAGTTCTTTTCTCCATGGAAAATTTTCTGAGTCATCCAGGCCCTGGAACTTTGAAAATTCCTTTTCAATAAAGCACCAAAGCAATTCTGTTGCCCCAAGTTCTTGATAACCTACTTAATAAAGCACAGTTTTCTGAGGTAAAACTACATTTCTGAGTTCTCATTTTCCCTGTGTTTTCTACTGTGAAGTTCTAAGTGGATATATAACGGTTTACTGGTGCTGTAGTGCTCTTCTCAGGAGCCAGAGACCTTCTGAAACTCCCAGGTTTCATCATAAAGAGGATTACAATAGATTTATTGTACATAGGAAGTGAGTTATAAAGTGTTTTCTGTTAGGCATCATTTTAACCGAGACTCTTTCTTGAAAATTTGGTGTTGGCAGAAAAGAACACTCTCGCCTGAATGAACAAATTATTTTTCTGAGCCTAGATTTTCCCATAAATTCAGTCTTCCATGAAGAGTTATTGATTTACTTCTTGGCTTATGAATCACTAGTAAGACTAAAAGAATCAAAAGAAAAATTAAAAACATACTTCAAAGTAAACAAA
>NW_016827390.1:5264-9145 GCF_001698545.2 Rhinopithecus bieti
TCTGTCGCCCAGGCTGGAGTTCAGTGGCGCGATCTCGGCTCACTGCAAGCTCCGCCTCCCGGGTTCACGCCATTCTCCTGCCTCAGCCTCCCGACTAGCTGGGACTACAGGCGCCCGCCACTGCGCTGGCTAATTTTTTGTATTTTTAGTAGAGACGGGGTTTCACCGTGGTCTCGATCTCCTGACCTTGTGATCCGCCCACCTCGGCCTCCCAAAGTGCTGGGATTACAGGCGTGAGCCACCGCACCCGGCCTTCATTGTGTTCTTACAGAAAGTATCATGATAGCTCAATCTCCATCACAGAACTGGGGTTACCAAATGTTTGCATCTACATAATGATGGCCTTGGTAAGCAAATTGCCAATCTTCAGCTGATTCAAAAATCCAAAGTTAAGTCCAATCAGCAAATCTATCATTTGAATTCTATTTTTGCATCTACCTAATAAATCTCTAATTAAATATACAATGCTTTTTAATATTAGACAGTGGATTATAGGTTTTGTTTTCTTTTTTCCAAATATCAGTGTAAAATTTCAGCATCTAGAGTCCTGCCCACTATTTATAAATGTTCATTAAAAATTCCAGAAAACGTAATACTATAAACAAACTGTTTATATGTGAGAGAACCTTGATACATAGGCCTGTGGTGTACATGTACACTAAATATTTTACATTATTAATTTTAAAGGGTCTTAAAGTTCTGCTGACATTAAAACACTTTTAACTACTTTACTATTTTTTAGTGTATCACAAATAGAAAATTGTTTGCATTCTGGTAATCCATAACAAAAACTCAAAGGCAGGTTGCATTTTTATTCAAGTATAGATGATAGATTAAATTATCATTGAGCAAATATTCACTTCTTACTTCCCCTGCCCCCATCTATATCGGAAGAGTATACATCCACAACCCACTGATGTTAGGTTTGGCAATATGACTTACTTTTGCCAACAGGATGCTAGTGGACATGAAATAAGATTTGAAATGTGCTATGTAACTGTGAACTTGGACTTGTTCTCATGCATTTCTTACCATTGCCATAAGTAGTAGATGCCACAGCTAGCCCCTGGTAGAAACAGGATGAAAGATATATGTAGCAGACTTGGATTCTAACTGCAGTTTGGAGCCCAGCCCAAAGAAACTCAACCAAGGTCATTAAATACCACCCAACCTGCATAACATGAGAGAGACATAAATACTTACTGTATGCATTGAATTTGGGATTTAAAAATATATATACAGTACAATTGTGGCAATAGCTAACTGAATCAATAAACGATTCAAAGAACTACACAGGCATTTTAAAACTCTTTCAGGGCAAAATCTGGTTCAATATCTACCCATGCAAGGTAAATTGGATTAATTGCTAGAATTGTTAAACTTGGATTTTATAACAACTTGGAACGATTTGAAAATAATGGATATAGTTTGGGTGTTTGTCCCCTCCAAAACTCATGTGGAAATGTGATCCCGAGTGCTGGAGGTAGGTCCTAGTGGGAGGTGTTTGAATCATGGGAACAAGTCACTCATGGATTGCTCGGTGCCCTCCTTGGTAATGAGTGAGTTCTTGCTCTATTAGTTTATGTGAGAGCTGATTGCTTTAAGAGGCTGGCACCTCCTCCCTTCCCTCTTGCGCTTTCTCTCACCATGTGATAAGCCTGGTCCTCTTTGCCTTCTGCCATGACTGTAAACTTTGTCAGACTTCAACAGAAGCAGATGCTGGCACCAGCCAAAATAAATATCTTTTTTAATAAATTGCCCAGCCTCAGGTATTCCTTTATAGCAACACAAAGCCGACTAACCCAATATTCTCTACAAATATTATGTATGCAAAATTACTAAGCAATTATATTAAAATACACCAAAATTTATCTTATACTACAGTAGTCCCCACTTATCTGTGGTTTCACATTCTATAGCTTCAGCTACCTGCAGTCAACCACAATCCAAAATATTAAATGAAAATTTTGGAAATAAATAATTCATACATTTTAAATAGTGCATTGTTCCAAGTAGTGTGATTAAATCTCATGCCATCCCACTCCATTCTGTCCAGGATGTGGATCATTCATTTGTGCTGTATATACTACCTGTTAATCACTTTATAGCCATCTCAGTTATCAAATTGAAAACAATGTAGTATATATAAGGTTTGGTACTATTTGCACTTTCAGGCATTCAGTGGGGGTGCTAGAACATGTCCCCCATGAATAAGGGGGGACTACTGTATTGTGATGGTTAATTTTGTGAATCAACTTGACTGGGCTAAGGAATGCCCAGTTAGCTGGTAAATCGTGTGTATTAGTCTGTTCTCACACTGCTATAAAGAACTACCTGAGACTGGGCAATTTATAAAGAAAAGAAGTTTAATTGACTCACAGTTCCACGTGGCTGGGAGGCCTCAGGAAACTTATAATCATGGCAGAAGGTGAAGGGGTAGCAGGCATATCTTCACATGGCTGTCAGGAGAGAGCAAAGGGGGAAGGGCTACACACTTTCAAATAACCAGATCTCATGAGAACTCACTCACTATCATGAGAACAGCAAGGGGGAAATCTGACCCATGATCCAATCACCTCCTACCAGGTTCCTCCCCAACACTGGGGATTACAATTCAACATGAGATTTGGGTGGAGACACAGAGCTACACCATAACACCATTATTTCTGGGTGTGTCTATGAGAGTGTTTCCAGAAGAGATTAGTATTTGAATCAGTAGACTGAGTAAAGACTACCCTCACCAATGTGGCAGGTTATCATCCAAGTTATCGAGGGCCCAAATAGAACAAAAAGGCAGAGGAAGGATGAATTTGCTCACTCTCTCTGTTGAGGTGGGACAATCGTCTTTTCTTGTCCTTGGACATTGGCACTTCTGGCTCTTGGGCCTTCAGATTCAGACTGAGATTTACACCATCACCCCTCCCTGCCCCTCGCCTTTTCTCAGGCCTTCAGTCTTGGACTGCATTATACCACTAGCTTTCCTGGTTTTCTAGCCACCAATCATAAGATTCTGCTCCTCCATAATAACATGAGACAATTTACATTATCTATCTATCTATCTATCTATCTATCTATCTATCTATCTATCTATCTCTATCTATGTATCTATCTATCATCTATCTATCTATCTATCTATCTATCTATCTATCTATCTATCTATCTATCTAATCTATCATCTATCCTTTTCTTCCCATTTCTCTGGGGGATCCTGATTAATACAAACAACAATTAAATGTTCATCCTGACATTCAACAAATACTTGGTAATGTCTACTATAAATAACCAGGCACATGTGAGCATCATTTAGATCTGCAAACCAAATGTAAACAGGGAGTTGTCAATAGTTCAATAGGCCGAAAGAAAAGAAGATCCATCTGGGAATTTCCTGACGTATTTTCCTCACCATATTTCTTTCATATTGTCTCAATTGGTTATTATACTCTTTCTTGTTGACTTGGCCATGTCTGGAAGTTTTATTATTATTACTGTTCAATCCAATTCTCTACCTCTTCTTCACTACTTTCTGTTTTACAGTATTTTAATAAAGCACCAACAAAAGGAAAATTCATCTTTCTAATTTGAAGTAATTTTGCTCCTGAGGATAGGAGGAAAGATTAGTAAAATATTCAAACTTTTACCACTATGCACAGTGAAATGTATGTTCTAACAACTTTAAGCAGATGACTTAGCTTCTCTGTGCCTCAGTTTCCTTGATCCATGAAGTGGGGACATAACAATATATACCCACACTCCTCAGCACTGAGATAATCACATTATGTGTCTGAAAACACTTAAGTAATGTAAGTCATTTGTTCTCTTTTTAAATGTAGAGGCACTTTTGAATCACATAAAATTTGTTCCTTACAAAAAAAAAAAAAAAA
>NW_016827390.1:11241-15646 GCF_001698545.2 Rhinopithecus bieti
AAAAAAAAAAAAAATTAAATGAGCACTTACTATATCTGATAATTAAGAGTAAAATGTTTAGGAACTGCAAGCCCTGGAACATAATGGTAATTTCTATGTACGTGCAGTAGTATTGTGGGTAATAAAATTCTTTTATATGTGTTCTAAGTCAACTACAGTGAGCATACTTCTCTACTCATTCTTTAAATGTTGGGTTTCCTACAAATTTCTGATCTCATTCTATACTCTCTTCCTTGCCAATCTCATTTATATCCATTCCATCCATTTTGAAATACCTATTCATGACTTTAGCTGTGCATCTGAAGCCCAGTAAACTGCACACTTGCAGAATTCCCAATTTTAATAGGTGGTACTACTGTGAATGCTGGGATACAAACAGGTGTCTTTCACACTGTCCTCTCTCACACCATCCATATCCAAATTAGCCTGTAAGTCCTGCAAATTCTACTCACACATGACTTCTTAATCTATCCAAATTTCTCCATCTCCAATGTCACCATTCTAGAATACTCAGCATCCATATTCTTTTTTTAAATATATATTTGTGCATGTGTGTATGTCTGTGTGTGCATGTTTGCTTGCTTCCCTTAAATATGTTTAAATATGTTTTCTACATTGCAGTCACAGTGGCATTTACAAAATTTATATCTAATCAGGTCATTCCTCTGCTTTCAAACATTTAGTGGTTTTATTTTGCGTCTGAGAAACCCAACTCCTTACTATACTCTCCTCACTGACCTTTACATTCTTGTCAAAGTGGTCCTCTTTCAGTCAGTTGAGTGTACCAGGCTTATTCTTCACTCAACCCTTTGAACAGGCAGTTCCTTAAAGAAATACTTCTTAAACCTCACCCCACTCCTGTGAATCTAACTCACCTTCATCCTTTTGTCTAGGTTCAAGTACTAATATTTCAGGACAGCCTTCTCAAATTTGTTGAATTTGATAATGTCCCATGATTCTATTTTCCTGTACTTTTCTTTAATAATTTTAACAATTCGTAGTATGTATGTGTGTATATCTATTAGATTTACATCTGTCTTTCTCACTAGATCATAAGTTGACAAGCTCCACGAAGGCAGAGTATACCCACATTTTACTCACCATTTTATCCCCAATCCTTGCCCAGTACATGACCAAATTATATTACCAATAAATAGCTGTCTAATTAAGGATTGCTTATTTATTTTGTACCCAGAAAATATTAGAATGGGAAGGAAATTTATTGAGGTGGTAATCAAAGTACATAGAATTAGATCATGTTCACTTGCTACGAGAATGCATAAATCTGACTCTGAGATTCCCATTTGACTTGACTAAAAAATACAACTGATTGTCCACCAATTAAAGACAACATAGTTTCTTTTCAATAAAAGAGCTAAGCTAAAATCATATTTCCTAAGCTTTTACAGCTGAATATTTAAGATTATACTACCGCGAATAGCATCCTTACAGTCAATATCACTATTTTTTCCTTATAATGATTTTAATACTAAGTTTATAGTTGGACTAATTCAGAACAATCATTTTGGTTATTAAGATAATGAGTAATATTACAAAAAATAACCAGAAAAGGCTAAAACAAAGTGATGCATGAGGTTGAGTATGATACGTGAAACTAAATAAAGTTGCATATACATTGCCAAGGAACGTTTCCCACAATTGACCAGAAAAGACTTCTGACAATACTCTTCTCTACCTCTTGTTCAGTCTAAGCCTTTGCTATTTTCATGACTTTGTTCAACTTCCTGGTTATAGTAAATATAAATTATATGGATGATAAAAGCATCCTAATCTTTATGAGCCTCAGTTTCTTTGAATGTACAGTCCAGTTAATATAAAACCCAAACCACAGGCTAAGTAGGACAATGCACATAATCCACTTTCTTGAACATTATGGTCCTTAATAAATAGTTATAATTATTTGTATTTTAAAATATTTGTTCTACTGCCTTACACTATTCCCTCATATTATTGTCGTCCAATAACAGAAAGATGTTTTAGAGAATGGGGTGAGGATATCTGTGGGTCTCATTCCATAATTCAGTCACACTTTAGATCTACAAAGAAGTCTGAAAAGCCAGGCTAATTATTATTTTTTTTTCTTTCTTAGGACCCACCTCACTTGCTCAGTTGCTAACTTGCCCTCCCATTCCTTCTTACCTGTCCTATGAGTACACACATGTACACTGAGAGGATTAGTTCCCCTAAGTGAAAACAAAAGAAAACCAATGAACAAACAATTCAAAACCTCCTAGATGATCAGATTTAAAATGCTCAAAATGCTGTAGTATCGATTCAGTTTTCAAATAATACTTTCTAAATTAACCAAACTTTTACCTTTGCTTGGTAGGAGCCTTTTAATTTTTTTTCTTAATTTCTTTTAGCATTTTCTAACAATACATCTTCTACATCTATAAAATATACATCCCCTAGTGTTTAAATTAATTAAACTTGTTTCTTTATTTGGTTGGCATCCTTTTTTTCTTCCTTAAATTCCTACAATTTCCCCTTTTTTTAGCACAGGAAAATTCTAGCCAATAGCTAGTCACAACTTACCATATTATTATTATTTACATGTTATTATTATATGTATTTGGCAGATTATTCCTTTCCAAATGAATTAATGCCACTTCTCTTGAAATTTCTTTTATATTATGTATACATATCCTACAGCATCTTAATTTATTGTTTGCTTTTGTAAACACTAGTGATAAAAAATAAATACTCATAACAGGCTAGTCCAATGGAAACTGAGGCCTAGGCAGGTAAAGGTAAAGTCAAGTTCTGAGGCATGCTGAAGCTGAGCTAACACTGAAACCCAGTTGTCCTGGTTCGAATTTGGTATTCCATGTATCACTCCTATTGTGTTATATTACCATTGCTATGTCTTTGAAAATACTGGAAAGTAAGAGTAATGTATTGCTTTTATATTTAAAGTTACTGTAATAGAAAGAATGAATGAGCTGTAAACTCTGTTGATTTTGACTTAGTACACTGAAGACATATAGGCGGGCTCATTCATACTGCATACCCACTCTTGGCAAAGTGCTTGGTATATGCATTTGGTAAATAAATGATAAGCAGAAAGAAAGTAATCCCTGAATTGAAGAAACAACATGAAGACATTAATGATGAAAAAACGGACACTGTAAAGTTGAATATTTGAATGCAGCCTTCCAGTTAGGTAATTAGGGGCCTGAATTTTGCCTACTGAGGCAAATATTCCATTGAAATTGTTGGTTTATAGATGCCAGCAGCCACTAAGCACAATTGCTTCAAAGAGAATAAGTTTAAAAAAATATACAGTAGTAGATATTTTAAATCCTTTTATATTCCATGATTTTATCTTCCTGTCCTTTTCTTTCACAATCTATGTATGCAACTTGGGAGTTCTAGCTACTGTTATGGTCAGAAATTCTGCAATAATTTATTTTTTCTAGGTATGATAGGCAGAATTTTAAGATATTCCCTGATGACCCACAATTCTGTATAATCCCCTCCCGTTGAGTGCAGGAAGTACTTATGAATATGATAGGATATCACTCACATGATTAGGTTATGTTACATGACATAGCTGACTTTAAGAAGTGAAATTATCCTTGGTGGACCTGACCTAATGAGGTGAGCCCTTAAAAGCGGCAAGACTCTTCCTGATGAAAGGGATTAAAATTATTGTGGATTCTATATGAAGGAGATTCTCCATTGCTGACTTTGAAAATGGAGACGTCCACATGGCAAGGAATATAGGCAACTTCCAGGAACTAAGAATGGCCCCACCTGGCATCCAGCAAAAAAAATGGGGACCTCAGTCCTACAACTACAAGGAACTTGATTCTGCCATCAGCCTGAATCCTTGAAGTAAATCTGTGCCTGCTGCCTCCTGATAAGCATGCTGCCCAGTCAACAAGACACTCTGAAACTGAGGACCTAAGCAGAGAATACAGATGAACTGTATCAGAATTACTGACCTACAGAACTGTGAGATAACAAATGGGTGTTATTTTAAGCCAGGACGTTTGTGATAACTTGTTATGCCTTAACAGAACACTTAATACACTGAGTATCTCAAAGATTGGGTAAAGACTTTTAGTACTTTCTCAAAGTTTCATTCCAATAAATATTTATAAGTAACTAGACGTTTGTAAAGTTTACAAAGTGTTTTTTCATATATATTTTTTAATTTAATCCTTCCATCAACTCAGTAAAAAGAATATCCTCATTCTCCACTCTAAAATTTTTATAAGATAAGATATATAGAGTAATTTTATTGCTTAATATCACAAAGGCAGACAATAAAATTATGACTAAAATCTAAAACAAATGAAAATAAAAGTAAACAACAAATGAATAAAACAAATTAAAAATAATATAATTAGTTATGCATTTTAAAATGTGTGACCAGAAT
>NW_016827390.1:17425-22914 GCF_001698545.2 Rhinopithecus bieti
TTTTTTAGACAGAATCTTGTTCTGTTGCCCAGGCTGGAGTGTAGAGGTATTCTCTCACCTTACTGCAACCTCCACCTCCTGGGTTCAAGTGATTCTCCTGCCTCAGCCTCCCAAGTAGCTGAGATTACAGGTGCATGCCATCACACGGGGCTAATTCGTTATATTTTTGGTAGAGATGGGGTTTCACCATGCTGACCAGGCTTGTCTCGAACTCCTGACCACAAGTGATCCACCCGCCTTGGCCTCCCAAAGTGCTGGGATTACAGGCGTGAGCCACCACGTCCAGGTGCTATGTATCTCCTAATGGAAGTGCACGACATCATCTCTGGAGTGGTTTTGCCCACAGATGAATAAACAAATAAATCTTTATCTGAACAAGCTTCTCCCTATAACTATTGAAGATTATGATGCTGAAAGGTATATTGGGTTATTATTCTATTTTCTGTAAAGTTGTATATAATTGAGAATTTATATAATACATGATTTATTATAAATATCATGCCTTTAAATTGGAAAACTCAAGTAAAATAAAACAATTTTTAATGAAATATAAGTCAATAACTAGGTTCATAAAGAAATAGAAAACTTTAATCAGATAGTACAAGCAAACCGTAGTCTAGCCCTGGGCACCTGCAAAATCTTCCAGGATCAGCTATGTTTGGAAGCCCATTACACCAAATGATGAAGGAAAAGTTGATCACCACATTAAATAAACTCTTACAAACCATACAAGAAGATGGGAAGCTATTCAACCACTGTAGCAGGCTAGCTATACTTGATACAAAAACTAGATGATACAAAAACTAGAAGAAAGAACACTTCAGCCAAATTTACTCACATAGAGATACATATTCTAAATAAATTTATAGAATGTCTAATATAGCAGTGAATAATACAGCAGTGAAGAAATAGGGAAATAGGCTGTGTCTAAGAAATGCAAAGATCATATCATAAAAGGAAAAATGTGAATTAGAAATCACTATGTCAATAGAGAAAGAGAAAGCATTTGATCACATGCAGCAATAAAGGAAAAGCCACTGGTAATAATTAAACACTAATTCATGGTAATAACCTGTAGTATACTTACCTTAGAATGGAATTTCCATATCATAAAATAAACAGCAATCATACTATTTGAAATGTTGGCCGCATTCTCAATAGTTCAGAACCAGATACAGAGGTGTGGTACCAATTCTGCTGGTCAAACACAGACTGGATTGCACAGCCAGTATACAGGCACACAGAAGAATACCAAGATAAAATTTATGAAAAATGAAAGGAAAGAGATAATATGATCCTCTAATTAAAATTCTAAAGAAGTCAACTCACAAAATATTCAAATGTATAAAGAAATTCAGTAAACTTGTATAGAAAATCACTATAGTAAAATCAGAAATCTAGCCACATGAAACAAACAACTAATTAGAAAATGTAACAATCGGGTGGGAGTGAGGGAGGGAGAGCATCAAGAAGATGAATGCTGGCTAATGGATGCTGGGCTTAATACCTATGTGATGGGATGATCTGGGCAGCAAACCACCACGGCATATGTTTACCTATGTGACACAAACCACCATGGCACATGTTTAGCTATGTGACAAATCTGCACATCCTGCACATGTATACCAGAACTTAAAAGTTGAAGAAAAAAAGAGAAAATATAATAACAATCCCATTATGTGGGCAAAGGACATGAACAAACACTTTTCAAATGAAGATATACATATGTCCAACAAGCATATGAAAAAAAAGCTCAACATCATTGATCACTGATGAGAAACGCAAATCAAAACCACAGTGAGATACCATCTCACAACAAATAACTAATTAGAAAATGTAACAATGTAAAAAACAGAATGACTATTACCAAAAAGTCAAAAAAATAACAGATGCTGGAGAGGTTGTGGAGAAAAAGGAATGCTTACACACCGTTGGTGGGAGTATGAATTAGTTTAACCATTGTGGAAAGCAGTGTGGTGATTCCTCAAACAGCTGAAAACAAAACTACCATTCCACCCAGCAATCCTATGACTGGGTATATACCCAAAGGAATATAAATTATTCTATCATAAAGGTACATGCACACATATGTTCATTGTAGTACTATTCAAGAGAGCAAAGGCATAGAATCAACCTAAATGTCCATCAACGGTAGACTGGATAACAACAACGTAGCACATATACATCATGGAATACTATGCAGCCATAAAAAAGATCATACCCTTTTCAGGAACATGGATGGGACTGGAGGCCATTATTCTTAGCAAACTAACTTACAAACAGAAAACCAAATACCACATGTTCTCACTTATAAGTGGGAGCTAAATGATGGGAACACATGGACACATATAGGGGAACAATAGACACTGGGGCCTTTTAGAAGGTGGAAGGTGGGAGGAAGGAGAGGGTCAGGAAAAATAACTAATAGGTACTAGGCTTAATACCTGGATGATAAAATAATCTGTACAACAAACCCCCATGACACGAGTTTACCTATATAACAAACCTGCACATATACTTCTGTACTTAAAGGTTAAAAAAAAGAAGCCTCAAGGAATCTTATAAAAACATTTGTGCTACCTCAAGGCTTAAAGTCATTGACATTCACTGTGAACTGGATTAGGATCTTATGCGAGGGGCAGAAGTAAAGCTTTTCAGAAATCCGAACCTGACTCAGCCAGTGTAGTAGAAACAAAACAAAAGTAATATACAAAGCATTAAATTAAAAGTAATGGTTTCAAATAAGGGAAGATCCTAGCTACTCCAGATTTTCTCTAAGAAGTTCTTTTCTGGATTCCTTTTAGTGCCTGAATAAAAGATCCTTTGATGCTTCTGTCATCCTCATTTTTCTCCTAATGTACCGTCCTGAAAACAATCTATTTCAATAAATTTGAGAGGGCTTTAAAATAAAATAAAAAAAAGTGTAATGAAAATATACCATTCAAAAGAGCAGCAACATTCAAAATATACCTAAAAGAACATTAACAAAACATACACACTCTATCAAAGCAAATATAAAAATTTACTGATAGACTTAGGTGGATGCCTAAGTAGAGCAATACAATATGTTTATACGTGGTGAACATAATATTGTACAGATGTCAATTATCTTTATTTACAGATTTAGTACCTTATTTGATGGCCTCAAGTCAGCAGAGAAGTGGCCCGGTACCTATAAAAAGTCACGATAAGACACTGAGTGAGGACTGAGGGCATTACCTACCCAAGAAGAGGGACCCCCACAGAGCCCCACCCCTACTGTCAATCTTGGGAGGCCCCAGGCATGGCTGCTAGGCTCAAGCTACACCTTACTTCCTACTCTGGACTCAGGGAAATGATCCTTTTTCTGAGGCTGACTGATTCAGCTTAGCAAAGAGAGAAGTCCCAGTGCCTGCAAAGTCAATGAAAGAAATAGATGTATTTATTTAAGAACTGCCCCTCCCCCAGAACGCAGAACTATTTGCTGTTATGCTGGGAGAGCAAGGTGGGCGTGGCCGGAAGTGTTTCTCTTGACCTATATTCCACGTCATCAAACTGTTACCGGCAAAGCCTTGGTCTGAAACATGTGGCCAGAGAAATAAATTTCAGGATCCGGCAGGTGTCAAAGTGAGTATCGTTTGTTATGACCTTCGAGACACACTTTTCCCAGAACAGAGGCTGCCTCATAGAGACCCGTCCTTCTCTGCTCTGTCCTGCTCCAACCGTCAACTCTGTGTGTCCCAAAGCGCAGCTGTTAGGCCTAATACCCTTACTTCCTGTTGGGAATCTGTGGGATGGGAAGCCATGGTCTAAAGCGAGGCAGCCTCAAGTCAACAGAGGGAGGACTCAAAGGACTAAAGTAAAATTAATATCGTGAGTTAGAACTGATGTGATAAACCCCCACAGAACAGTCCCAGCCGGCTCCTGCCTTATGGGTTCCTAAAGCAATACCCTCAAGAGAACCAGCAGAGGTGGCCATTCTTAGACCAAGGTAGAATCTCCCTACCAAGGCTGTGAACACTATCTTATCCTCCGTCTTCTAGGGTGACCTCTTCATCAACCCAACTGCCTGCACTATTGTCTGTAGTCCCTGACAAGAGTAGTTATGCCTCGAGGTCAGAAAAGTAAGCTCCGTGCCCGTGAGAAACGCCACCAGGCTCGTTGTGAGAATCAGGATCTGGGAGCTACTCAGGCCACTGTGGCAAAAGGAGAGTCACCCTCCTCTGCCAATCTTCTCTTTGGTGATAGATCCCAGAATTTGCCCGCTGCTGAGACACTTAGCATCCCTGAGGCGCTTCAGGGAGTCCCATCCACTACCAATACTATTGCACCTGTTTCATGCACCAGTTCAAATGAAGGTGCCAGCAGCCAAGATGAGAAAAGTCTAGGTTCCTCAAGGGAAGCTGAGGGCTGGCAAGAAGATCCCTTAAGCAAGAAAGTAGTGTCGCTGGTGCATTTCTTGCTTCAGAAGTATGAAAAGAAAGAGCCAATTACAAAGGGAGATATGATAAAGTTTGTTATCAAAAAGGATAAGGGTCACTTCAATGAGATCCTCAAGAGAGCCACTGAGCACATAGAGCTGGCATTTGGTGTTGATTTGAAGGAAGTGGATCCCATCAGGCACTACTATGCCTTTTTCAGCAAACTAGACCTCACCTATGATGAAACAACCAGTGATGAAGAAAAAATTCCCAAGACTGGCCTCCTGATGATTGCACTGGGTGTGATCTTCATCAATGGCAACCGTGCCCCAGAAGAGGCAGTCTGGGAAATTATGAATGTGATGGGTGTATATGCTGATAGGAAGCACTTCCTCTATGGGGATCCCAGGAAGGTCATGACCAAAGATTTGGTGCAGCTAAAGTACCTGGAGTACCAGCAAGTACCCAACAGTGATCCTCCACGCTATGAATTCTTGTGGGGTCCAAGAGCTCACGCTGAAACTAGCAAGATGAAAGTCCTGGAGTTTGTAGCCAAGATGCATGATACCGTCCCTAGTGCCTTCCCATCCTGCTATGAAGAGGCTTTGAGGGATGAGGAACAGAGAGCCCAAGCCAGAGTTGCAGCCAGGGCTCATACTGCTGCCATGGCAAATGCACGTTCCAGAACCACGTCTAGCAGCTTCTCCCATGCTAAGTGAAATCTGAGGTTGGTTCTTCACTTTTTGGTTGAAAAGGTCTGTCAACATTCTAATAGTGGAGGGCCATGGTGGGGCTGGAAGAAATAAGCATATATCATCTTTGCGTTCCTATTGTATATTGATAACTAGAGTTTTACTTTTCCTTCTTTTTTTTCCCCTAGGTTACATTTCAAATGTTGAAGTCTGAAGAAGATTGTTTTCTTTGTGGAAGAAAAAAGCAATCAACATTCTAAGTAGTGAATGGCCAGGGTGGGTCTGCAGGGAACACAGCATATATCATTTTGTGTTAATATTCTATAGTAACTTGGAGTTGTATCTTTTTCTTTCTTTCTTTTTTTTTTTTTTTTTGGTGTTATATTTCAAATGTTGT
>NW_016827390.1:23482-57946 GCF_001698545.2 Rhinopithecus bieti
GAAACCTTCTTTCATATTTAATGAGCCAGAACAAGGAAACACAGTATTGGAATAGGTATTTCCTTAAAAAATGTGAAATGATTTAGCAGTAACTAAAATTTTGGAGATCAAAACATAGGTGAGAAAAAGTAAAACTTTTCAGTTCTTGGTTTTCTTTATCCATTTTATTCTGTTATATAAAAATAAAAGAGTCATACCTGGATTGGCTTAGCTTACTGAAGAAGGTAGGAAAAAATAAAATGTTTATGAACTAGCATCTATGCTTACTGCCTCATTCATTCCTCCAATATTAATAAAACATCTGATTTTTGAAAGTAATTTTGTTAGAAATGGGAAAACTAGGATACAAAACATCCAGCCCTGCTTAGACTTTTACAATTAATGAACAATAATAATGCATGGAAGATGGTGAAATACTTCTAAGACCTAAAAGACAAGTAAGAAGAGGGAGTAAGGAGGTAAGGAGTTAGAGAGGGGTTTGGGAAAAGTGCTGCAGTGTATCTGGCTGAAAATGGTAAGGTGCAAATTCTCTGAAGAAAGGCCCTTTTAGACTTTTGGAAACTATGAGTCTCTCAGTGGGATATACTTTTAATTTAAGCTGGGTGGTGGGCTACATGAAGCTATGGGACTGGAGAGCAGAGGCCAGGCACTCAGATGGTGTGTCTCATTGTTGAAGGACAAAACCCTGAAGTGGAAACTTCCACTTAAGAGTCACCTTGGTGACATCAATAAAGCAGAAGAAAACCTCTTGGAGCAGAAGTGGATAGTATCCTGTGCTCTTGTTCACATTCAGTTGAACACATAGTATAATCTAGTTATTTTATGTACAGCCTCTCCAGGGAATTTTTGAGAAATAATGGTGAAACTGCCTTGATGTGGGATGCTGAAAAGCTACTGTGTTGGTTCCTTTGCTCTGAACTGAGAGAGCCAGATCCTAGTATTTAAAAGGACATATTTTTGAGACAGGGTCTGGTTCTTTTTCCCAGGCTGGAGCACTTGACTTCCCAGGCTCAAGCAATCCTCCCACCTTAGCCTCTCAAGTAGCTGGGACTAGAATCACACATCACCCTACCCAGCTAATTTTTTGTATTTTTGTAGAGACAGTTTCACCACGTCACCAAGGCTGGTTTTGAACTCCTGACGTCAAGTGATCCACCCACCTCAGCCCCCCAAAGTACTGGGAATATAGGTGTGAACCACCACACTCAAAAGGATATTTTAATTAAGTTATCTTCAGTGTAATTTGGCAAACTCTAAGGGAGAACACATTTAATGATGATGAAATGAATGAAAATAGGGGTGGTTTGGATGGAATGGCACCTGGGAGGGAATTTGTTGGTCTTTGACACAAATTCTAGGACTTTGTGTTTCATTCAACTGGGGAAGACTCCCTACATGCAAATTCAGCAACTTATATTCAGATGGGGAAATTTTATTTACTTTTATATGCTAAATACATAATGGGCTAATTTGACATTAACTGTCCTAGAAAGCTGCATATTTTCCTGAATTAATAAAAAATAAATCTCCCCAGAGGGGAGGGTGATATCATCTGTAGTAAAAATATTTATATAACTACCATTCTTTAAAGACCCAATATTTTCCATAATTCTGCTAAGTGCTTCATATCCATTACATAGATTCCAACAGTACTACAAGTTAGGGCTTATCAGACATTATTTGCCAAACTTATAATTTTAAGTTTACATGGCTGATAGGTGACAGAGCTGAGACTAGATCACTGGTCTAATGTGGCCAGAATTATTCTAAGTTCACATTTTTCCACTCCTTCCAATCTGAGACAGATCTTTTGTCTAATTTACTAGTCTTTTCACTACTGCAAAATCTATTACAATTAAAAATAAAGGACTCTGGCCAAAGTACTAGAAGCAGACCTGTATTAGGTTGTTCTCACATTGCTATAAAGAAATATCCGAGACTAGGTAATTTATAAAGAAAATAAGTTTAATTGGCTCATGGTTCTATAGGCTATACAGGAAGCATAGCAGTATGTGCTTCTGGGGAGACCGTGGGAAACTTACAATAATGGAAGGTGAAGGGAAAGCGCTCAAGACCCACATGGCTGGAGCAGGAGGAAGAGAGAGAAGGGGTAGGTGCCACACACTTTTAAACAACCAGATCTCATGAGAACTCAGGGCAGTATGAAGGGGAAATCTACCCCATAATCCAATCACCTCTCACCAGACGTCATCTCTAGCCTCGGGGATTACCTTTCACCATGAGATTTGGGTGGGGACACATAGCCAAACCGTATCATTCCACCCCCAACCCCTCTCGAATCTCATGTCCTTCTCACATTGCAAAATCCAATCATCCCTTCCCAACAGTGCCCCAAAGTCTTAACTCATTCCAGCATTAACTCAAAAGTCCAAAGTCTCATCTGAGACAAGGCTAGTACCTTCCACTTTTGGGGAAAAAAAAGAAAAAAGTTACTTCCAAGATACAATGGGAGTAAAAGCATTGGTNGTTTCACTCTTGTTGCCCAGGCTGGAGTGCTGGCCTTCTGCATTCAAGCAATTCTCCTGCCTCATCCTCCAAAATAGCTGGGATTACAGATGTGCGCCACTATGCCTGGCAAATTTTGTACCTTTTTTTTTAGTAGAGACGGGGTTTCACCATGTTGGTCAGGCTGGTCTTGAACTCCTGACCTCAAGTGATCCATCTGCCTCGGCCTCCCAAAGTGCTGGGATTACAGGTGTGAGCCCCCATGCCTGGCCCAAAATAATCTTTTTTGACTCCATATTCCATATCCAAAGCACTCTGATGCTCCCAAGCTCCACCCTTGTGGCTTTGCAGGCTTTAACCCCTGTGGTTGCTCTCATGGGCTGGCACTGAGTGCCTGCAGCCTTTACAGGTGCATAGTCCAAACTTGCAGTGGATCTAACATCATAGAGTCTGGAGGACGATGGCCCTCTTCTCATAACTACACTAGACAGTGCCTCAGTGGGGATTATGTATGGGGGCTCCAACCCCACATTTCCCAACACTGCCTTAGTAGAGGCTCTCCATGAGGGCTTGGGCCCTGCAGCAGGCTTCCGTCTGGACAACCAGGTGTTTCCATACATCCTCTGAACTCTAGATAGAGACTCCCAAGCCTCAAGTCTTGCACTCTGTGTAACCATAGGCTTAACATCATGTGAAAGCTACCAAGGCTAACAACTTGCACCCTCTGAAGCAGCAGCCTGAGTTGCACCTGGGCCCCTTTGAGCCACAGCTGGTGGTGGAGTGGTCAGGATGCAGGCAGCAGTATCCTGAGGCTGCACAGAAAAGCAAGAGCGGGTGGGGAGGGCTGGGCATAGCCCACAAAACCAACCATTCCTTTCTCCTAGACCACTGGGCCTGTGATGGTAGGGGCTGCTGTGGAAGTCTCCACAATGCCTTCAAGGCCTTTTTCCCAGGGTCTTTCTTGGCTATTAGCACTCGGCTCCTTTTCACTTATGCAAATTTCTGCAGCCTGCTTGAATTCCTCCCCTGAAAATAGGCATTTGTTTTCTACCACATGGCCACGCTGCAAATTTTCCAAACTTTTATGCTCTGCTTCCCCTTTGAATATAAAGTTCCAGTTTTACATCATTTATTTGATCACATATATAAGCATATATTGTTAGAGGCAGCCAGCTCACATCGTGACTGCTTTGCTGCTTAGAAATTTCTTCTACCAGGTAACCTAAATCATCACTCTCAAGTTCAAAGTTCCACAGATCCCTAGGGCAAGGGCACAGTGCCACCAGGTTCTTTGCTAACACATAACAAAAATGACCTTTGCTCTGGTTCCCAGTACATTTCTTATTTCCATCTGAGACCTCCTGAACCTGAACTTCATTGTCCATTTCACTATCAGCATTTTGGTCACAACCATTTCACAAGTCACTAGGAAGTCCCAAATTTTCCCTCATCTTCCTGTCTTCTGAGTCCTCCACAACCTTCCAAACTCTTCCCATTACCCAGTTCCAAAGCTGCTTCCACATTTTCAGGTATCTTTACAGCAGTCCCCCACTCCTCAATACCTTGGGCAGCCCTTCTTTTATTTATAAATGATCCAGTCTCAGATATTTCTTTATAGCAAAGCCATTATATTGTTCTAAAGAAATACCTGAGACTGTGTAATTTATAAAGAAAAGAGGTTTAATTGGCTCACAGTTCTGTAGGCTGTACAGGATGCTTCTGCTTCTGGGGAGGCCTCAGGAAACTTGCGATCATGGCAGAAGGTGAGGGGGAAGCAGGCACATCTTACATGGCTGAAGCAGGAGGAAGAGAGAATGGAGAAGTACTACACACTTTTAAACAACAAGATCTCGTGAAAACTCAGGACAGTACCAAGGGGAAATCTGCCCCATAATTCAATCACCTTCCACAATGCCCCACCTCCAGCCCTGGGGATTGCATTTCAACATGAGATTTGTAGGAGGACATAGATCCAAACCATAACAAGGCCTAAAGAAGGAAGGTAAAGATGAGAATAAAGCATACATTTGGGATTATTTGTGGGATTCATTTTCTGAGGATCCTCCTGTCCCAAGCCCAAGGTTTCCTTGACAGTAGATTCTGCCCAAGTGCTGGGACATGAGTCCTGATTCAGCACTTTCTTACATTACAGCACCTTTCCCCTAAGTATTCCCCAGTGTGCCTTCATGTACAAAATGGCACCTTGTCTTCTACCGAGCTCTTCACTGCCTTCTCTGAAGACTGCACCCCTGTTTTCTGTGATATGGACAGACCAGAATCACTTGCCTGCCTCTAGACTTAGAGAATTCTGCTCTCTGCAGATGCCCCTTGGAGGCCCCATCCCTCTCAGTGGAACCTCTGACAGTGATGTTTTGATATCTGATTACCACAAACTCCCCTTCCACCCCACATCTTTAAGTAGTCTTAAAGTGTATTTCAAATGAACCAATTATTAGAGTCTGGTTCTGATTTTTCACAGACCATGTACTGGTTCTTGGGATGTAACTGAAGTGTGAGAGAAGACTTTTTAAAATAACCCAGATTTTCAGCAGGATTTTAAAGGGTGTGCTATTTGAGACCAGCCCCTGAACAAATGCACTGATGGGTGAGCCTACCTAGATGGTCAAAAACAAAGCTACCCTCATGAGTTGGAGGTGAGGAAAGGCCAAGGAAATCACTGTGAAGCAAACATCGACTGAGGCCCAATTCCTCAGTCCTCCCCCGATCAGTCTGTCTAAGAAGAAAAAATGGCTTTTTGGCAGACATGCTGTGTTTGAACAGCAAAGACAAAAATAATTCACCATTGTTGTGCTGCCTCTTATATCAGTACTTATCCCAGAGGAAAATCCTGATTTTTCCCTTGTGCCAAATGGCACTTGTAAGTGTCCTGCATGTTCAGTCATGTCGAGGTTTGCAGAATTCATAAGTCAACATCGTTACCATGCAGAAATAGAAAGGTGCATATTCTTATCCTATTGACACTCAGTGCCGTGAGATCAGTGCAGAAAGGTGCTACTGAATGAAAAAGGAGAATTCTCCATGCTGAGATTTTACAGGGTCCTTTTGAAAATGAAATGTGATCCTGTATTTGAAAGCAACTGTCATGTAGGAGGCTGACAGAAATTGTTGAAGAATTGCAAATTTGCCTCCTTAGAAACTCCACCAAGAAATGAAGAGGGTTGTTTTCATAACAAATTCTAATAATTATTCCTTTACCAAGCACTTATTATGTAACAGTTAATGAGAGAGACTGCAAGTGCTCATCCACATGGTGTCTTACTCTCCTTTCTGGACTCATGGGAAGACTACATTACCTAGTTCACCTGTAGTTAGGAAGGATTATGTGACTTCCCTTGCCCCTGAAACATAAGCTATCAAGAGCTCATGCTGAGATGTAAAGCAACATGTTGGAGGCAGCCTGTATCTCTGGATCACCTGTTAGTGGAAACCTCTGCCTATTTACATCAGATTTTATGTGTATGAGATATGAACTTTTGTTGTTTTAAGCCATTCAGTTGCAGGTTTTGTATGTTGTATCAGCTAGAAGTTACTTTATATAAGTAATGCACAACTACTATTTTTGTGGTTAGTTGTATTAAAGTATTTTCATTACAAAGGTAATAGTACATACATTCTTGTTACCAAAATTCTAATGGTATGGAAATCACAATCTCCCCTTTCCTCAAAATTCAGCCCCTCTCTGGAGGTAACCACAATTAATCTGGTATGTATCATTTTAAAGCTGATACTAGGCTTTTCATATATAGGTGTGTTATAAAATATATTGAATTTTAATATACATAGGTAACAATGTCCATATTGTTCTGCCTCTTGACCTGATGATTTAATAAAATGAGTTCAGGATATTTCCATGACAGCGCATTTAGACCCACCTTACTTTTAAACTACTCTCTAGAATTACTATGTTTGTACAATAATTAATTGTTTCCTGATGGACATATGAATTGTTTACCATTTGTCACTATGATTAATGAAACTAAAATGAACATTTTTGAACATGAAATCTTGAGGAAAATGTGCACACCTTCTCATAAGAAAGACACAGAGAAGTACAAATTGGATTAAAGTGGGAAAGGTGTGAAGACTGAAATGTTTTACAAATGTTGTACTGCTAAAGTTCTGTTTCCAAAATGCTATACTTCAGTCCCTAGTCTCTTAATGTATATGAGTGCCTTATATTCTCAGAGACATTTACTTTTATCATTCTTTTATATTTTATTCAATCTTTGTGGTGAAAAATATTGTCTCATTGTTATTCGAAGCACATGGAACAGGTCTTCGGCCTTGAATTGAAAGAAGTCAACCCTATAGTCATTCTTCTTATGCCTTTATTAGGAAGCTGGATTTCCCCCAATGAGAGAAGTCTGAGTGGTGATAAGTGGTTATCTAAGACCAGTCAGTTTCCTAATAACTCTCCTGGGTGTGACCTTCTTGAAGGGCAACTGTCACACTGAAGAGAAAATCTTGAAATTCCTGAATACAATGAAGGTGCAGGATAGAAGCTAACGCTTCATCTACAGACAGCCAGAAAGCTCATTACCAGAAATTTGGTACAGGAAAAGTACCTGGAATACTGGCACATGTCCAATAATTATCCTTCACTCTATGAGTTCCTGCAGGGTGAAAGAGCCCATGCTGAAACCAGAAAGATTAAAGTCCTGGAAGTTTTGACCAAGATCAATGATACAATCTGTAGTATCTTCCCAAATCTGTAAGAAGAGTCTTCAAGAGATGAGAGAGAGCAGGAGTGAGACTGGGACTCCTATCTATGAACAGTGCATGTTCTGGGGCTACTGTCCCACTGCTTCTCCCATCTGTAATGAATAAATCTGAGTTAGTTTCTCCATTTTGTGGTTAAAGAAAGCAGTCAACAGTCTAAGTAGTGAGGGACTGGTATTGGACTAGAGGAAACACAATGTGTAACATTTTGTCTTCCTGTTTTATGTGGCAACACAGAGTTTACCTTTCTTTCTTTCTCTTTCTTTCTTCTTCCTTTCTTTTCTTTCCTTTCCTTCTTTTCTTACTTTCATTCTTTTATAGTTTCTTTCTAGTTCATTTATAAATGTTGCTCATTTTAACAGAAAATGTGAATAGCCTTACAAGTATATGAATCACCACTTCAATTATTCAATACATTTGTTGTCGTGTATCAGGTTTAAGAGTAGAAGTTTTCTATTTTATAAAACAAATGTGGAAATTTTCCATCTCATTTTATCATTTGGAACAGGATAACAAAGCATCAAGTAGGTGTTTCTTTGGAAATATGAAATAACTCAGTTGTAAAGTTTTGAGGCTCAAAAAATGGAGATCAAGTGAAATGTGTACAGATGTTATCCTATGCCTATTCCACCACTGTGCACCGGATGTGTTAGGACTGATGACTAGTCTCTTTCATTTCACAGGTCCACAAATAGAGATTTATTGTCCCCAGCTGGTATGCTTAATGAACTACTCTCCACACAGCCTCATCATGTGCAGTTGGACCTGATTTAGATGATGAGACTTGAATTTTGAGCTGATGTTGTAATTGAGTCAGATTTTGGGGGACCTTGGAGGAAGTTAAATGTATTTCGAATAAGGTAGGAACATTAAACAATGGGACCTAGCTGACAGAGTCTCATGGGTATCCCATGAACTCCACCTCTTGACAGTCATGCCTTTGTGTGTGACTATCCTTGAGCATTAGTAGGCTTGTGACTTGCTTCTATGTAATCAGTCATTGTAAAGATGATGAAATGACATCCTCATGATTATATTACATGTGTTGAGGAAACAGTTAGAAACAAAATATCCTGCTAATGCAAAAATACCTCTCCACAAAATATATGGCAAATAAAAAACAATTCAGACTTAGTAAGAAGAGACTTTTCTCAAAAATAATTATTGCAAGAGAGACTTTTGAAATAGGTGGAGACTACTGCAATAGGAAGAACACTGTGACTATAAGATATGCAAGTATCTCAAGAGTTAGGCAAAGCTTTTCTTTTATAGAGAGAAATAAACAAAGCTAGAAAGAACCAGGTGTGTGAGGAAGTGGGATGAAAGGCTGTTGTGACTTGATAGCTGATTAGAGAATTTTTACCCTGAGGCCAATCTATCCTCAAGAGGGGTTGCATACTGGCTTAGTTGAGAGTGGGCCAAAGTTCACGAGCGTGGAGGAAAAAGAAAATCCTAACCAAAGTTTGCCCAACAAGTATTTTGTTTTGATTGATTAGTAGAAACAAGCAGTTTATTTGTCATGTACAAGGAAAAGAAAGGGAATATTGAGGATCTTTGTCTGGGCTTGTCATCGGTAAACCAGAGAGGCTTCCATGAGTCTTGTCTAAGTCACGTGGTGAAGAGTGGTTCTTTCCAATAAACCTTTTTCTGCTAGAAAACAAAGTTGGGGGTTCAAGGGGAGAAAGAAAGTTTCTTAACCTGCACTGTTTCCCAAGATCACAGGGCTTAGGTAAACGTCAATATTATATAAGAAAGAAAAACAAGTTTTATTGAATAATCATTAAACTGGAATGTGATGCACATCATAGGTAATCCACTAAAGAGATAGCAAAGACAGAAAGCAATCTCCACCTTTTATGTAGTAAAGCCGATACAACCTGTTAAATACATATTCTTCATATAAAAGATAATTAGTCCTCAAGGAAGAGAACTTGATGGCACCATTTGTCATGCAGAGTCCTTTCTAAATTCACTTAATAATTAAGGTGGCCTTCTGTGTTGGCTAATTGTTTTCATCAAAAGGGAAAACAATCCTGAGCTATAAAACTGGCAAGTGGCTTATTTAGCTTATAAAAGAAAATATTTTATATTTATAGTTTCTCTGAAGTAAATGCTCTAAGAAAAAAGGGTGGGGAAAATTCTCCTTTTTCTGTACCAGGAGAGAGGAATTAAAACAAAGTCAAAGTATCAGTTTTGTATTGCTCTTTAGTTTCTGAGGCTACCAGCAAATCACTGAAGTATTAAATAATTATAGAGTCCCCTAATGGGACAAATTACTCCAAGTTTTCCTAGAAATGGCTAGAGAAAATTGTAGGAGAGCCCTAAAGTTCTTGAGGAATCCTTTGCCATAAATACTGGACTTCTGTATAAGCAAACACAAGACTATAGACTTGTGTGCTAGAAGAACAGAAAAAGAGGGAGAATAACATCAGATCATAGATCAACTACAGAGAAAAATAAACATTGCAAATAATGGTACCAAAGTAACAAGTCAGAATAGTTGTATGATTATGGGTTAATGGAACGACACATTTATTGCTCTAAGATCTTATACAAATATATATTGTGGTCAACTCTCTTTATAACATTTACTTTCTTTCTTTACTGGAAATATGGTGGTATTATATGGAGAATGACTTTTTTCTTTTTGATTCTTCCCCCCTTCTGTGTCATTCTTTTAAAATTAGTTTTATTACTTCTAAATGAGCTCTTAACAAAAGATATGGTTTTACATATGGCCATGGCTTATTGTTTTGGTAAGCTATTTTTCACGGTTCTATATGTTTAATTAAACAAGTTTCATTTTTCTCCATAGCCCAAAGTGATGCATAGGTTTATTTCAGCTTAGAGCGCTTTTCCAGCATGGAGTGATACTGCCATATTCTGCCATACCCTTTGTCGTTCAGAAGGCACATCTTAAAATCAGGAGTCTTTTCTTTTTCCAAGGAGCTCCACAGACACTTCATCCAGTGTATAGAACATGGTAACTTTACATTTGCACAGCAGGTTTCTTAGCTCTATTGCCAACATAGTGACACAGTGAGTGAATTTAGATTTTTCTCCATTTAGCATTCAGATGAGAACACAGATCAGCTGATACCTTGAATGCAGTCAGGTAAAACTAAAGCAGAAACCTCAGTTGAGTTTTGCCTGGACACTTTACACACAGAAAACTGTGAGATAATAAATTTGTTTTTCTTGCCTTGCTAAATTGGTGATACTTTGTTATGCAGCAATAGAAAATGAATATAAGAAAAATAGTCTATTATATTTACCCAGATAGTAACTCTTCCTTCTAGTTTTTCTTCATTCTTTATGTTCCAAGTTTCTAAGCCAAAAGTGTTACCTGTAACAGGTAGAAATAAGTTAATGAAATGTTCGAGTAAGGAGTTGTTCTTATCGTCAAAGTTGAGGATAGCTGGAAGGAAGTATGTAGAATAGAGGTGGAAACCAGCCTTGCTCTGGGCTGGGAAGTACCCATGATTGATGAGGCAGGCAAGATAGCACCCATCCTCCTCCAGTTCCCCTCAGATTATGATCCTTTGGACCAATTTCTGGGTGACTTCTCCACATTTAAGCACAGGTTATCAGCCTAAATTCTTTCTCTCTGGAGACCCAAATACCACTTACACAGTAGAGAGTCCTCATTTAGGCACTTGCAAGGACAACCTGCCCTGTGTGGTTGTATTTGTTAGCCATTACTTTTAATGGCAAAACCACGATTACTTTTGCACCAACGTAATAGTTCACTAGCCAGAGGAAGAGGCCCTCACAACGGGATCATTCTAAGCTGCCTGCCCACTGTGGAATTAACTTGATGTTACTCCCTGCTTTCTGACCTCTTTTCATTCAGAGTAGTCCTGAAAGCAACACAGAGAGAGACTCCTCCTTTGCTCCATTAAGTACTCTAAACCCCAATTATGAGCTTCTACAAGAGGGTTTCCCAGCTAAACACAAGAATGTGCAGGATGCCTCCACTTGGACAAAAGCGGGAGAGGGCTATGCTCCAAAAAAATTTTTTTAACCTTACATCAGAAATATTGATCTTGCTGGGGAATGAGGTAGGATACCGCTCCTGTCATATGTGGATAAGTTGGCACTGCCTCTAACTCAGTAACATTTTGGTTCTCTTCAGTGTGTCTGTAATCATTCCTTAGTCACTACTTTCTATAACACTACTGTCAAATTTATACTTGTTGGGAAAGCAGAGATCCACTGGTCAGTGGGGAGACTGGTGCTGGTGTGCAGGCAGATGGAATGAACAGATCTTTGGCCCAGGTAGCTTTCTCCAAAGCCAGCAACATGTCCATCCACTACTCTTTGAAAGTAAAGGTCCATCATGGTATCAAGGACAACAAATGGTATTGAGGGGGGAAAGGGGGAATAATGGAGTTGCCATTTATTAGAAGGACTTGCCATTTCTTCTCTAGCTCACACGTTACCCAGCCAGCCCTCCTGTTATTCACTTGACTAGTGTCTCCTGTCTTTCAGTACTTTACTTCCATACATCCTACTTGCCCAGTGCTGTTGTGTCCCTAGTTGAGAAAAACATATATGCAAAATTATTTTTATTCTTCTTTACTATTTTGTAAGTTTAAACATTTTTATCATGAAATATTTAAAGTAAGGGTTTAATCCCTCCTAGAATTGAGTTTTGTATAGTGTGAAGAAGTGTTCCACTTTTTTCACATTTGTATATCCGGTCTTATTTTAGTAAAAACACTCTTCTTTATCCACTTCCCTGAAATGACATTTTTAATAATCAAGAATCCATGTATAAGTAGGTCTATTTTAGGACATTCTATTCAGTTCTCCTAATCTATTTGCTTATCTCTGTAAGTATAGCATAAGTATAGCATCAATTTTAATTACTATAGTATTTTGAAATTTATTTTACTTGGTAAAAATAATTGTGTATATTTATGAGATACAATGTAATGTTTTGTCTGTGTATACATTGTAGAAAGATTTAATCAAAGTAACATAGCCATCATCTCATCAACTTATGTTTTTTGTGGGGAAGACTTTAAAAATCCATTCTTTTAGCAATTTTGAAATGTGCGATATATTATGATTAATTGTGGTCACCATGTAGTGCAATTGAGCACGAAAACTTACCCCTCCAGTCTAACTGAAACTTTATATTCTTTGATCAACATCTCTCTATTCCCTATCCCCAACACCCTGGTTTCTAGTAACCTTTTACTCTCTGTTTCCATGAGATCTATGTTTTTAGATTCCACATATAAGTGAGATCATATCGTATTTTTCTTTCTGTTCCTAGCTTATTTCAGTTAGCATAATGTCCTCCAAGTCTATCCATGTTGTCATGAATGACAGAATTCCCTTATTTAAGGCTGTATAGTATTCCACTGTGCATATAAATGTGTGTGTATATATGTATATGCATGTATATATACATATATGTATACATATATTTGTGTATATGTGTTTATATGTATATATACATATATACAGATATATGCACATATACATATATGTTTATACATATATGTTTATATACACATATATGCATATATACATATGTGTTTATACATGTTACATGTATATGTTACAGTTATGTGTATTAATAGACATATATGTGTAACATATATGTATATATGTACATATATACGTATATATACATATAAACATATAAACGTTTTCTTTATCCATTCATCCTTTGAGGGGCCCTTACATCACGTCCATATCTTTCTTGGTTATTGGGAGTAATGTTGAAATGACTGATTTCAATTTCTTTGAATATATACTCAGAAGTAGGGTTGCTAGATCATATGGTAATTCTAATTTTAGTTTTGGAGGAACTTCCATAGCATTTTCCAAAATGACTGCACTAATTTACATTCCCACCATCAGTGTACAAGGATTCTGTTTTCTTCACATCATTGCCAACACTTGCTATCACTTGTCTTTTTCATAAAACCAATTTTAACAGGTGTGGGGTGATATCTCACACTGGTTTTAATTGACATTCCCCTACATATTGGCCTATATATTGAGCATTTTTTTCCTATATCATTTGATCATGTGCAAGGGCAGAGTTGAAGCCTTTGATAAAAATTCAACACAATCAAAACAATTGAATTCATGGACATGGGGAGTAGAAGGATGATTACCAGAGTCTAGGTAGGGTAGTGGGAGTTGAGGGGGATGTGGGGATGTTTAATGGGCACAAAAACATAGTTAGAAAAAATGAATAATACATATTATTTTATCACACATCAAGGTGACTATAGTCAATAATAACTTATTTGCATATTTAAAAATAACTAAAAGACTGTGATTGCATTGTTTGTAACATAAAGGATACATGCTTGAGGGGACTGCTACCCCATTCTCCATGACACTCTGATTTCACATTGCATGTCTCCATCAAAACATCTCATGTACTCCATAAATATATACACCCACTATGTCCACACAAAAATTAAAAAATAACTAATAAAAATTCAAGACAAGTACATAGCAATAACTTTTAGCAAACTTACATAGGAATGAAACTTCCATATGGTAAATTGTAGCCAAACCTTTATAACTTTGAAATTAGAAGCATTCCCAATAAAGTCTGGAAAAACACACAGAGGTATGATACCACAAATCTGGATTGGCATATATAGCCAATAAAAATCCACGCATAAAAATACCAAAATAAATAAGAGGTATGAAATGGAAAAAAATACCATTCACAACAGCAACAATGCCTAAAACATACCTAAGTTGAAACCTTACTGAAATATACAAGACCTTTATGGAGGTAATTATAAAATTTACTGATACAGTTGGGGAAAAGGTGCCAAATACAGCAGTATTCTATGTTTATTCAGGAAAATAGACTATAGGCACACTTCAGAAATATTGTAGGTTCAGATCCAGACACCACAATGAACTGAATATTGCAATAAAGTGAGTCACAATTTTTTGGTTTCCTGGTCCATAAAAAAGTTATGTACACCCTATACTGTAGCCTATTAAGTTTTCAATTACATGATTTTTTTAAAAATGTACATACCTTAATTTAAAAAAATACTTTAATGCTAAAAAATGCTAACAATCATCTGAGCCTTCAGTGAATTGTAACCTTTTTCACTGGTGGAAGATCATGCCTTAATGTTGATGGTTGCCTATTAATAAGAGTAGTGATTGCCAAGGGTTGAGTTGGCTGTGGTAATTTCTCAAAATAAGGCAACAATGTTGTCTTAGTCCATTCTCACACTGCTATACAGATACTAACTGAGACTGTATAATTTATAAAGGAAAGAGGTTTAATTGACTCACAGTTCCACATGGCTGGGGAGGCCTCGGGAAACTTACAATCATGGTGGAAGGTGAAGGGGAAGCAAGGACCTTCATCACATGGTGGCAGGAAACAGAAGAGCAAGCAGGGGAAATGCCAGAGCTTATAAAACCATCAGATCTCATGAGAACTCATTATCAAGAGAACAGTATGGGGGAAACCACCCCCATGATCCAGTCATCTCCTGCCCTCAACACATGGGGATTACAGGTCCTTCCCTCAACACATAGGAATTACAATTCAAGATGAGATTTGGGTAGGGACACAGAGCCAAACCATATCATTCCGCCAGCCCCTCCCAAATCTCATGTCTTTTCACATTTCAAAAGCAATCATGCCTTCCCAACAGTCCCCCAAAGCCTTAACTATTTCCAGCATTAACCTGAAAGTCCAAGTCCAAAATCTCATCTGAGACAAGGCAGGTCCCTTCCACCTATGAGCCTGTAAAATCAAAAGCAAGTTAGTTACTTCCAAGATACAACTTGGGTACAGGCATTGTATAAATGCTTCCATTCCAAATGGCCAAAACAAAGGGTCTACAGGTCCCATGCAAGTGTGAAATCCAGTGAGGCAGCCATTAAATCTTAAAGTTCCAAAATGATCTCCTTTGACTCCATGTCTCACATCTGGGGCACACTGATGGAAGGTTGGGCTCCCATGGCCTTGGGCAGCTCCTTCACGGGTTGGCATTGAGTGCCTGCTGCTTTTCCAAGCACATGGTGCAAGCTGTTGGTGGATCGACCATTTTGGGGTCTGGTGGATGGTGCCCTCTTCTCACAGCTCCATTAGGCAGTGCCCAGTAGGGACTCTGTGTCGGGGATCCAACCCCACATTTCCCTTCCGAACTGCCCTAGCAATGGTTCTACATGAGGGTTCCAACCCTGTAGCAAACTTCCAGGCATTTCCATGCATCTTCTGAAATCTAGGTGGTGGTTCCCAAACCTCAGTTCTTGCCTTCAGTGCACCCACAGGGCCAACACCATATGGAAGCCACCAAGGCTTGGGGCTTGCACCCTCTGAAGCAATGGCTCAAGCTGTTCCTTGGCCTCTTTTAGCCATGACCGGGCCAGGGGCAGCTGGGAGACAGGAAAATGAGTCTGGAGGCTGCACAGAGGGGCCCTGGGGCCCGCCCTCAAAACCAATTTTTTCCTTCTAGGCCTCTGGGTCTGTGATAGGAGGGGCTGCCACCAAGGTCACCTAAATGCCCTGGAAACATTTTCCCCATTGTCTTGGCAATTAACATTTGACTTCTTACTACTTGTGTAAATTTCTGCAGCCGACTTGAATTTCTTCCCAGAAAGTGGGTTTTTCTTTTCTTTTGCATCATCAGGCTGCAAAATTTTCAAGCTTTTATGCTCTGTCACATCTTGAACACTTTGCTGCTTAGAAATTTCTTCTGCCAGATACTCTAATCATCTCTCTCAGGTTTGAAGTTTCACAGATCTCTAGCACAGGGGCAAAATGCTACCAGTTTGTTTGTTAAAGCATAGCAAGAGTGACATTTGTTCCAGTTCCCAATAAGTTCCTCATCTCCATCTGAGACCACCTCAGCCTGGACTTCATTGTTCACATGACTATCAGCATTTTGGTTAAAACCATTCAACAAGTCTCTAGGAAGTTCCAAACTTTCCCACACCTTCCTGTCTTCTTCTGAGCTCTCCAAACTGTTCCAACCTCTGCCTGTTACCCAGTTCCAATGTTGCTTCCACATTTAAGTATCTTTATAGCAGTGCCCCAAACTCCTGGTACCAATTTATTGTATTAGTCCTTTCTCACACGGCTGTGAAGATACTACCCGAGACTGGGTAATTTATAAAGAAAAGAGGTTTAATTGATTCACAGTTCCACATGGCTAGGGAGGCCTCAGGAAACTTATGACCATGGTGAAAGGTGAAGAGGAAGCAAGGACCTTCTTCAGATGGTGGCAGGAGAGAGAAGAGCAATTAGGGGAAATGCCAGACACTTACAGAACCATCAGATGTCATGAGAACTCACTCACTATCATGAGAACAGCATGGGGCAATTGCCCCATGATCCAATCACTTTCCTCCCTCAACACTTGGGGTCACAATTCAAGATTAGATTTGGGTGGGGACACAGAGCCAAACCATATCAAAGGAAATCTGCCAACATTGATTGATTCTTCCTTTCACAAAATATTCCCTGTAGCATGCCATGCTGTTTGAAAACATTTTACCCACAGTAGAACATCTTTCAAAACTACAGTCAATCATCTCAAACCCTGCACCTGCTTTATCAACTAAGATTTTGTAAGATTTAAAATATTGTGTTTTCATTTCAACAATGTTCACAGCATTTTCACAAAGAGTAGATTCAATCTCAAGAAACTACTTTATTAGCTCATACATAAGAAGCAACTTCTCATCCATTCAAGTTTTATCATGAGATTACAGCAATTCAGTCACATCTACAAGCACCATTTCTAATTCAATTCTCTTGCTATTCTACCATATCTGCAGTTACTTCCTCCACTGAAGTCTTAAACCCCTCAAAATCATCCGTAAGGGTTAGAGTCCATTTTTTCCAAGCTCCTATTATGTTGATATTTTGACTTCCTTCCATCAATGACATGTACAATGGTGAATCCTTTCCAGAAGGTTTTCAATTTACTTTGCAAAGGTACATCATAGAAATCACAATCTTTGGCAGACTTTTAAAATGTATTTCTTAAATAATAAGACCTGGCAGTGAAAATGACTTCTTGTTCCATGGGCTGCATAATGGATGCTATGTTAGCAGGCATAGAAACAACATTAATCTCTTTGTGTAGCTCCATTGCAGCTCTTGGGTAACTAGGTACATTGTTAATGATCTGTTAATGAGCACTCATATTTTGAAAGGAATCTTTTGTTTTTTTTCCTGAGCAGTAGGTCGTGACATTGAGCTTAAAATTTTCAGTAAGCCAAGCTGCAAAAAGATGTGATGTCATCCAGGCTTTGTTGTTCCATTTATGGAACACAGACTGAGAAGATTTAACAAAATTCTTAAGGGCCTTAAAATTTATGGAATGGTAAATGAGCACTGGCCTCAAACTAAAATCAGCAGCTACATTAGCCCATAACAACAGAGTCAGCTTGTCCTTTGAAGTTTGGCACCAGGAACTGACTTTTCCTATCTAGCTACGAAAGTCCTAGATGGCATCTTCTTCCAATATAAGGCTGTTTCATCTGTTTTTGAAAATCTTTAGTGTAGTCATCCTCATCAATGATCTTAGCTAGATACTCTTGATAACTTGCTGCAGCTTTTCCATCAGCACTTGCTTCATCTTGCACTTTTATGTTATGGAGAGAGCTTCTTTCCTTAAATCTCATAAACCAACCTCCCCTGGCTTCAAATTTTTTTGTGCACCTTCCTCACTTCTCTCAACCTTCATAGAATTAAAGAGAGTTAGGGTCTTGATCTGGATCGGGTTTTGGATTAAGGGAATGTTGTGAGTGGTTTGATCTTCTACCTTCTCCAAATCAGCAATAAGGCTCTTTTGCTTTCTCATCATTTGTACATTCACTGGAGCAGCATTTTTAACTTCCTTCAATAACTTTTCCTTTGCTTTGACAATTTGGCTAATTGTTTGATGCAAGAAGCCTAGCTTTCAGCCTCTCAGCTTTCAACATGCCTTCCTTACCTAAGCTTAATTATTTTCAATATTTGATGTAAAGTGAGAGGCATTTGAGCCTTTCTTTCACTTGATGACCTAAAGCCCATTGTACAGTTATCAACTGGCCTAATTTCAATATTTTTGCACCTTAGAGAAGAGGCAGGCCCAAATAGAGGGAGGAAGGGGAATGGCTGACCAGTCGAGCAGCCTGAACACACATAAGAGTTATCAATTAAATTTGCTATCTGATATGGGTGCTGTTCATGCTTCTCTAAAACAATTACAATAATAACATCAAAGATCACTAATCACAGATCACCATAATAATAGTCATGAAAATGTTTGAAATATTGCCATAAATACCAAATGTGACACGAATATACAAAGTTAGCACATACTGTTGGAAAGATGGCACTGAAGGACTTGCTTGAATCAACGTTGACACAAAGCTTCAATTTGTAAGAAAACACAATAACTGTGAAGTATAATATATCAGATTGCAATAAAATGAGGTGTGCCTATATTGCAAAGATATCCATTCTCCTTAGGTTATTTACAGATATAGTTTTTATCTACAGCTTCCAAGATGACAACCAAGCTAGTGCTTCTTTCCCATGCCCAAAATTAACCATGGGAAATCTAAAGAAAAAATAAAGAACAATGCCATAAACATCAGCAAAATAACAAAATGAGAACCCTGAGAGACAATAAGTCTCTGTTGAACCAGTGCTTATATGGTGGCCCGCCCTGAAGTGAAAACAGATCCATAGCCTGCAGTAACAAACATGACAGCATTAGTTGCAGGAATTATTTTAAAGTTCTGCCTTTGCTTCTTTCTGCGTGCCTGGGACAACGATTTTCTACAACTTCGTTTAAAGAATCTGAGGCAACATCTCAGGTGCCACATGCTGGAATCATGGGGTAATAACAAACATTTGAGTTGGTTAAAGCAGTATGAGTTCAGACATTGTGGTAATAACCACCTAAAATCTCTATAGTGAATGAGGGCTGATTTTTTTAATGATCATTATAATAGAATATAAAACATATACTAAAATAGAAGTGTCACAGTGAAGCACATGTAATAAGAATATTAATATACTCCTGAAACATTTGATGATGCTGATGTCAGCCAAGAGAAAGCACTGACAAAGCTGCCATGATAAGGAGTCCCCTTATTTTCTCCTTGTTGATTTTTGAAGGCTATGGTTGGGAGAAAGGGATGAATTCATAACAAAAAAGGGAAAAATCGCAAGGCCTGACAGCAGTCAGTGAGTGGACCTTAATTGACTGCTGAAAGACCGCACATCTTAGAAAAGAAGAGGGCTCAGCATGTCTCCTCCTTTGCCCTAACTCCACAGCATAACTAACTGGCTGCAGCTAGGTCTAGGAGGCCCCAGGCAGTAGTGCAGGTGAACTGCACATGAGGAGTCTCAGGAAGTTGAAGTTTAGTCTGAGAGGGTGTCCTCAAGTCAGTAGAGGGAAGGAACATGGCAAGAATGAAGTGATGACACTGAGTGAGGGCTGAGGGCAAAGTCCATTCCGGGAAAGGGTGTCCCACAGAGCCCCATCCCTACTGTCAGTCTTGGAAGAACCTGGCATGGGTTCCCGGCTCAGGCTCCACCTTACTTCCTACTCAGGACTCTCAGGGAATGAGATCCTCCATCTCCTGTTGACTGATTCAGCTCAGCAGACAGAGAAGTCTAAGGGTCCACGAAGAGCACCGGAAAGAATTTTATGTGAGTTTTTCGGCAGCCACCCAGTCCACAGAACACATGGTGAGTGACAAAGCCCCACCCCTGCTGTTATGCTGGGAAGGCCAGGTGGGCATGGCCGGAAGTGGTTCCTCCTGACTTCCGCGTAGAAAAGCGGCCAGGCAGGAGGCCTTGGTCTTAAAAGTGCTGCGTCAGGTCAGCGGAAGGGGGCATCCCAGATCTTCTCAGGTATCTTAGTGGGTATCTTGACCTAGAACTCGGGGGACATTCTCCAACAACTACAACCCTCTATCCCCTAAAAAAGGGCAGCTTCAGAGAGCCCTGCCCCATCCTGCTCCTAAGATGGTAACTGAGGAGTCCCGAAGCATGGCTGTTAGGCCTAAAGTCCATTCGCTTTTTCTGTGGGGTCGAAGAGCGTAAAGTCCTCAGTCGAAGGCTGGTGGACTCAGGTCAGTAGAGAGAAATCTCAGGCACTGCGTAGCTAAGAGGAATACTCTGCTTAAGACTGAAGGGACTCCATGCCGCAGCACGGGTTGCACTGAAATACGCCCCTGATGTCAGCCTGGGGGTCCGGGCAGGTCTCTAGAGAGAGGTGCATTCTCTCTTTGTCCCCGTGAGAGTCAGAGAGGTAGGTCCCTGGTTGTAAGAAGGTGGCAGCAGGTCAGCGAGGGTGATTTCCAGGTTGTGGGAAGAGTCTGGGTGCTGAGTCTGATTACCATGGGGACCGTTCTCAATATAATAGCAAGAGCACTCAAATGCCTCCGCTGCTGTCAGCCCTAGGCGGTCTGGGTGTCCCGGAAAGAAGTGTTGGGCAGGAGTGCTTCTATATTTCTTCCTCTTTAGTGCTGTAAAAATTCCTAGTGTCAATTTCAGAGCGGCAGAGGGGAATGGGCCTCTGGGACTTGACTGCAATTTTATGATGATCCAGAATAAAACGGAGAGGACCGCACCTCTGAACAGAGGGGCCCCCACTGCCCGTCCCTGCTGTCACCTCAGTAAGCCCCAAAATGGGCTGTCATGCTATAGTCTAACACTCACTCTTAACTTCCTCCTAAGTTCGAAGGAGACAAACAGACCAGGAGAACAGGAGTCCTGCGAGTTCCTGGAGCAATTGTTTCATGGAAACCTCCAGAAGGGACCCTGGTTAAAGCCAGGATAGTTGCTCTCTGCCGAAGGTGTTGACATGATGTCACTCTCTCCCGTCCAGGTGCCAACCTTGCCAACCTTCATGTCCACACTCCTACCTGCTGTCATAGGCCACAGCCACCATGCCTCGGGGTCAGAAGAGTAAGCTCCGTTCCCGTGAGAAACGCCGAGAGACCCATGGTCAGCCGCAAGATCTCACGGGTCCCCAGGTCACTGCAGAGAAGGAAGAAGAGTCTCGCTCTTCCTCATCCTCTTCTGCTGTTTGTCGGGGTGCTCGTCGTAGGTCTTCTGATTCCTCTGTTCCTCAGGAGTCTCAGGGAACTTCACCCACTGGCTCTCCTGATGCAGGTGTTTCATGCTCAAAATCTGATGTGGCTGCCAAGGGTCAAGATGAGAAAAGTCTAGGCACCTCCCCTGATGCCTCCGTTCCTCCAGAGACTCAGGGAGCTTCACCCACTGGCTCGCCTGATGCAGATGTTTCAGGCTCAAAATCTGATGTGGCTGCCAAGGGTCAAGAAGAGGAAAGTATAAGCCCCTCCGTGAGAACTGCGTTTTTTACAACCACAGACCGAGATCCTCTAAACAGGAAGGCGAGCAAGATGGTGCAATTCCTGCAGGAGAAGTTTGAGAAGAAAGAGTCCATTTTGAAGGCAGACATGCTGAGGCGTGTCCGCAGACAGTACAAGCCTTGCTTCCCTGAGATCCTCAAGAGAACCTCCGAACGTTTGGCGGTGGTCTTTGGCGTTGAATTGAAAGAAATGGATTCCAGCGGCGAGTCCTATACCCTTGTGAGCAAGCTGGGCCTCCCCAGTGAAGGAAGTCTGAGTGGTGATAATGCGCTGCCGAAGTCGGGTCTCCTGATGTCGCTCCTAAGTTTGATCTTCATGAAAGGCAACCGTGCCACTGAAGAGGAGGTCTGGGAGTTCCTGGGTGAGTTGAGGATATATGATGGTATCCTGCACTCAATCTATGGGGATGCCCGGAAGATCATTACTGAAGATTTGGTGCAAGATAAGTACGTGGTTTACCGGCGGGTGCGCAACAGTGATCCTCCACGCTATGAGTTCCTGTGGGGTCCACGAGCCCATGCTGAAACCACCAAGATGAGAGTCCTGCGTGTTTTGGCTGAGATCAATAAAAGCAGTCCCGGTTTATACCCACATCTGTATGAAGACGCTTTGATAGATGAGGTAGAGAGAGCATTGAGACTGAGAGCTTAAGGCAGGGCTGGCACTATTCCCTTGGCCAGGGCACCTTATGGGGCCACATCCTACAGATCCTCCCATTCTGAAGTAGAAATTTTGCTTTATGTTAGAAGAGAGTAGTGAGCTTTCTAAGTAGTGCAGTATAGTAGAGGCTGGAGGGAACAAGATATGTCTCTTTCTTTTGTCTTGTTATACATGAGTAACTTGTAGATTTATGTTTTATTTCTTTGTCAATTTTCAAGATTGTTCCTGTTAAGTGAAAGTTTATTTTGCTTCAGATTATACAATTATCAAAAACGTAGCTCTCACATTCATGGTTGTTTAACCAATTTGAAAGTTACAGTTTGGGTATTAATTAAACAAAATCACACAACATATTTTCGTTGTAATTCAGAACTAGATAACATGGTAATAGAAAATGGATTTTGATATGAATCTTAACACAGTAAAATAGTTGACATCATAATATGACGAGAAAGAAAAGGAAAAACAGAAGTGTAAAAGTTGTATAATTCTTGGTTTGCCTAATTCCTTTTCCTATTTATTTTAGTATAAATAAAGGATACCTGGATTTATTTAGGTTATTAAGACTGCCGTTTGTTTTGTTCTAGTGCACTTCATATTCTATGTTATCTACTGCATCAAAAAGCCTTTCTGATTGCAGGGTGGTACTTTCTGGGTTTAAAATAATCACATGAAATGCAGTGATCAATATAAGCCAGAATGAGTTCACTAAAAACTTTCTTGAAAAAAGGCGGCTACATTCAAAGAACTTGCATAGGCTTAAATTCTCCCAAATAGTTTCAAGATGTGGTGATTTTGTTCCTTAATATATCATTAGGAAAATTAAAAATTAATAATTTGTGTAAAAACACATAGTATAGTAACTGTCATTTATGACAGACTCAGCATTTCCTACTTAGTATGCCATATTTTTTATGGACAGTACTTATACCCCCAAATTCCTACAAGATGGGGTTTAGCAGACTCACTTCAAAATGAATAAACTGCACATTTCTTTTTTTTTTTTTTTTTNAGGAGTCCCATGGAGTCTTTTCTTGCTATTAGTTCTCAGAATCCCCTAATAGCTCCAGCGTGATCACTTTGACTTCCATATCTGGGGACTCTAGGTGGTGAGGAACTTGGTCTGAGGCTGGCCATCTCATCATAGAGGACATTACCAGGTTGAGCCAGGAGTCAGGGTGAGGATCATGAGGATAGAGCAGAACATGAAACGTATAACAACAGAGGCAGCACATAATCTCTCCCCTACTGTTAGTCCTGGGAGATTCAGGGATAAATGTCAGGCAGAGCAGAGGCGCCCCTCAATTCCTCCTCAGGGTGACAGAGAAATGAGGCCCTTATTCTGAGGGAGACGGTGACAGGCCACGAAAGGGAGAAACTGTGGGCACTGTCATGAGTCAAAATGAAGAATCTGGGTGAGGGCTGGTGAGACCAATCCTCATGAGGCCCAAAAGTGCCTGCCACAGTTTTGTGCCTCTGGAGACTACAGGCAGGTATGGCCCAATAAGGCTGCCCTCCCTTCCTCTACTAGGTCTCAGAGAGTTCTGGGCCTCGCTGTGAGGAGATGCCTTCAGATCAAACAACAGAGGAGCTGCAGGTCCTTCTAGGAGTCAAATTGAGGACTTCTGATGAAGACTAAGTTGATCATATTCCTTCCCCCAACAGAAGGGACAACATAATGCCCAGCCCTCACTCTGGCTTTCAGCATTTGAAAACCCAAAGCAGGACTGCCAGGGAGAGGCTGCCCCAATGTTTTATATTGGGTCTAAGGGAGGTGATCTCCTTAATAAGAAATTGAAGCCATGACACAGCAGAAGAGGGGGTCCCAGGCCCTACACGGAGCCAATATGAGAACTCTGAATAAAGACTGAGTGTCCATTGATCCCAAGACAGAAAGGATCTTCCAAAGTTGTCACCCCATTCAAGTGCGAAGTCAGGAAACAACTGATGACCCTGCTTGAATGAAGTAATGAGGGAGAAATTTTCTCTTATTCAAGGAAAAGTTATTGTTTTTGTCTTTCAGGCCTTCAACTGATTGAATGAGGCCCATACACATTGGGGAAGGCAATATGCTTTACCCAGTCTACTGATTCAAATGTTAATCTCATCCAAAAACAGCCCTACAGAAACACCCAGAATAATGTGTTTGAGTAAATATTTGGGCACTCCATTGCTCAGGCAAGTTGACATGTAAAATTAACCATCACAATACTAATAATGAGTACACATCCTCTAGGTTTTTATTGTTGCTTTTGTTTTTTTAATATTGGTCAACCTCTTGCCTGACTCTATTCAGCCTCTGGTTTACTTGCTGTTTTTCTAACTAGAGGAAAACATTAAAAGCTAAGTATAGGCTATGTCTATTCAACCAACTTGAAAGACTCCCTCCAGAAAAAGTTTCAAATTATATTTTAAAAGCAGAAATTATATTTACAGATTGTCTCCAACTTATGAGGTTCAACTTATGATTTTTTTGGTTTTACAGTGGGTTTATCAGGATGTAACCCATTGTAAGTGGTATTAAATGCATTTTCAATTGATATTTTTGACTTATGATGTTTTCTGGAATGTAGTCCCATCATAAGTCGAAGAACATCTCTGTATCTAAAACATAGGCTCCTTGACATGACTGGATTCAATATTTATATGAAGGACTTCATGCAGCTAAACTTTTTATTGTGTCTTCAATCTCGTTACTTGTTATTCGTCTGTTCAGGTTTTGAATTTCTTCTAGGATCAAACTTGGTAGGTTGTATGTATCTAGAAATTTGTCCATTTCTCCTAGATTTTGTAATGTATTGGCAGATAGTTGCTTACAGCTGCCACTAATGATCCTTTCAATTTCCTGAGCATCAGTTGTAATGTCTCCTTACAAGCTGTTTCTGCTTTATGGAGCATCCCAAGCCCAGTAACCTTGTGATTCTTGCAGACTCATAGAGGTACCGCCTTGATGGTCTTGGACAAAATCCAAGATAATTCTCTGGATTACCAGGCAGAGACTCTTGTTCTTGTCCCTTAATTTCTCAGAGACATACAGAGTCTCTCTCTCTCTGTTCTGAGCCACCTAAAGCTGCAGGTTGAGTGACACAAGCACCCCTGTGGCCACCACCACTATGATTTCACTGGGTTTGACCTGAAGCCAGCATAGTGCTGACTCTCACCCAAGGCCTGTGTAACAATTCTCTGGGTACTGCCCATGTTTGCTCAAAGCCTTGGGGTTCTACATTCAGCATGTGACAAAGTCAACCAGGCCTGTGTCCTTCCCTTCAGGGCAGCAAGCTGCCTCAGGCTCCATGTGGGTACAGAAGTGCTATCTGGGATTCAGAGGTTAGAGCCAAAAACCTTAGAAGTCTACTTCATATTTCATTGTATTGTGGCTGAGCTGGCATTCAAACCACTAGACACAGTTCTTCCCACTCGGCAGTCCCCTTTGCAAAGGCGGATTAACCTTACCCCATAGCCACCACCACCCCTGGCCATGAGCTGTACCACCATACTAACACTGATGTTCTCTTAAGGCCTAAAGACTCTCAAGTCAGTTTGTGGTGAATGTTCCTGAGCTGGGACTCTTCAGAGCAGTGGGCTCCCGTCTGGCCAAGGGCAGGTCTAGAAATGCCGTACAAGAACCAAGTCCTGGAACTGAGGACCCCAAGAGCCTGCTTGGGGCTCCACGCCCTTGTGATGGTGCTGGTACCTAAGGTGCAAGACAAAGTTCCCTTTACTTCTCCCTCTTCTTTTCTCAAGCAGAAGGAGCTTTTCCCCATAGCCAGCACAGCTGGTAAGGTTCCAAGTCTAACATGAAGCCCACAAGTGTCAGAGGCTCACCATGGCCCTCCATGTAGTACCTGGGTATTACCACTGGTTATTCAGGGCTTCAGGGCTCTTCAGTTATCAGGCGACGATTGCTGCCAGGACTGAGTCCTTTCCTTCAAGGCAGCGGGTTCCCTTCTGGCCCAGCGTGTGTCTAGAAATGTCACCTGGGAGCTAAAGCTTGAAATGGGGGCCTCACAACTCTCACCAGTGCCCAATTCTGCTGTGGCTGAGCTGGTATCCAAGATGCAAGACAAAGCCCTCCCCACTCTTCCTTCTCTCCTCAAGTGGGAGGAAGGGGTTTCTTTAGGAGCTGTGAGCTGTGCAGCCTGGGTTTAAGTGAGGGGCAATGGCAGGGTAGCACTCCCTTGGCTGCCCCAGTTGATGTCTCAGTATGTTTTGTGCCCCCCGTCCACTGTCTATGGCCCTAGTTCAGCCTTGGTATTCACCTAAGATTTGCAGTCATTGTGGCCTAGACTGCCTTTCAAATTTACCTGGAGACCCAGAGTGCTGTAGTCCTCTGTGACATTTTTCTTCCTTCCTTCCATTATCTTCTTCTTTCTGAATTCTTTCCTTTTTTCCTAATTCTCTTTCTTTCTTTTCAGTTAATTTCTAAATGTTACTTTTTAAATCGAAGGTTTAAATTGCTTCAGAATATAAGTTTATGTCCTCTGTATTCCACGCGAGTTTGGACCACTGGGAATGGTGATTCCCTTCCGGCTAGGGTTGGTTTAAATGCTCCCTCTGTGGGAGGGCGTCAGCTGAGTTTGGCCTGGTTTTCCTTTCTGCTCTAACAGAACAGCTGAGTTCAATGCCTCACAATTGCTGTGTTCGCCCTCCCCCAGCACCCAGAGATGCTCTCTGCACCATGCCACTGCTGAACAGCTGAGTTCAGTGCCTCGCAATTGCTGTGTTCTCCCTCTGCCAGCACCCAGAGATGCTCTCTGCACCATGCCACTGCTGCCCAGGGGTAGGGGAGGGCTGGTGTGTCAATGATTCAGGACTATTTTTGCTATCTCTTCAGTGCCTCTTTCAGCGATGTGAAGTTAAAATCAGGTACTATGAGCACCCGCCTGATTTTTGGTCCTTAACAAGGGGTTTTTTCTGTGTAAGCTGTTGCTAACTTTGTGTCCTTGTAGGAAGGGGGTACAATCGGTGAAGTTTTCTACTCCACCACCTTGCTCTACCTCTCCCTCAGGTTTTGGTTTTGATAAAGGACAATTTATGTATGCTTTTTTTAAGGATCTAATTTTAGGTTGAAAAATGCTTTGTGGTAGAGGGAAGGAGCATATCCTGAAGTTGAGGTTGTTCTACAGTCTGCAATAGAAGATGTATGACAAGATCAGTTGGACAAAAGGTTTTCAAAAATTCTGCCCTTGTTTCTCCCCAGTGTGTCTTGGAACATTCATTTCTACTGCTTCCCTATAGGAATCTGAGACAACACTTCAGACCACAGGTTACAGTACCATGCGTTTATATAATGAAGCACAGAAGTTTGTATGGTTGAGGCACTGTGACTCCAGAGGATATACTAATTAACACATGAAACTCCTTTAGAGGTAAGTCTTGGAATTCTTTATTATCTTATAAAGTATACCTAATGGACTAAAAATAGAATAGTAAATATTAGAATGAATCACACATAGATAAGCCAGGTAATTTTGCATGGAACTTTGATTACATGTATGTACATACAAACTCCAAATCACTAACACGTTTGGTAGATATTTCTTACTATTATACTATATTGGAGGTTAAAAAATAAAGGTCCCTGCACTGGACTATGCAATGTTACATACAACTTGGAAAGATTAGGGGCTTACAAAATCTTCCAGGTCTGCCTCTTCCCCGTAGAAATGTATCTTTTTTGATCAGAGGATTCATAGAGACAGTCTGGCTGGCCAAGGGAAAGAATAGGTCAGTGTGTTTTTTTTCATATCCCATATGAAGACCTGTGTGAGAGAAGACTGAGGTGACCACAAATTTCAGAACATAAGGATTAACACATTCTTACCTCTGCTTTCAGCCATGAGAGACACCGGGCAGCTGTGTCTCACATATTTGCCTGAGGTGGTACCCAGAAACTAGGGAAAGTGGGGAAAATTATAGGCCGCTGCAGTAGAAGGATTATTTTTCTGAGTATTCTTCAGACTTTGCTGGTTGTTAGGACACACAGCTCTCCCTAGGCCCCTCAGATCACCCCATTCGCCACGCAGAGTGCTGTAGATGTTTCATGTACGAAAACTGATGAAGGGGTAAACAGCCACGAGGATGAAAATCCAAGCATTTCACAAGCCCCACCTGCCCCTGAAAACTCATGCAAAGACCTTCTAACCAAGGAGGTGGCTTTGTTTATGCACAACCTCATATGTTTACTTTGCTCAAATATAAAATTAGACTTTTATCATGAAAGCACACATTCTAAAAAATGACAGCAGAAAGTATAAGGACCACATCTCCTTGTCAGCAAATTGGAACTCATCAATGATGGGAGTTGGAGTGCTGGTAGGGGTTGCCAAAGAGAAGACTGTTGATGATTCTTCTTTGTGTGACCTTCATGAACAGCGACTGCACCACTGAAGAGAAGGTCTGAGAGTTTCTAAATATGCTAAATACATATGCTGGGACAAAGCATTTCATCTGTAGGTAGTTCAGAAAGCTCATCACCAGAAATTTTACATAGGCAATGTACCTGGAGTACCAGCAAGTTCCCAGTAGTGATCCTACATGCTATAAATTCCTGTGGTATCGAAGAGCTCACACTTAACTCAGCAAGAATAAAAGTCCTAAAATTTTTGTCCAAGGCCAATGATATGTCACTGTTTCTTTCTATTCCTGTGTGAAAAGTCATTGTGAGATTAGTAAAAGAGAGCCCAAGCCAGAGTTGCAGCCAGGATTGGCACTATTACTATGGCTAGGGCATGTTCCAGGGCCATGTACAACAGCCTTTTATATCCCTAGTAAAGTCTGAGGTAGGTTCTTCTATTTCCAATTAAGTAGAGCAAACAACTTTCAAGTAGTAGAGGCCATTATTGGGCAGGAGGAAACACACTGTAGATGTATCATTTTTGTATTTTGTTTTACCAAATAACAAACATAACAAACATGTTCTGTCCTCTTCGCATTATCTTCTCTTTCTGAATCTTGCCTTTTTTGCCTAATTCTCTTTCTTTCTTTCAGTGTAATTTCTAAATGTTACTTTTAAATCGAAGGTTTAAATGCTCAGAATATAAGGTGGTATGAATTCGAGTGCTGTGTATTAGGTCTAAAGGTAGGAACTAAGGTGTTTTGAGAAAAAAGGAAAATCTATCATATTTCATGATCTGAAACAAGATAATGTGGCAATGAATTAAGTGTTTCACTGGAAATATGAAATAATAGTAAAATTGTTTGGCTCAAGAAATGGAGACAAATGAAGTGGAAGATGTTCAACTTTTAGATTCTCTAAATTGTCAGTGTATTGTTCTTTGAAATTTACATATACATACATACATATATACATAAATTTACTTAGCTCATTCAAGAATGCAGGAGAAATTAAATCTTAATAAATACAGACAGATGAAGGCCCCTGGTTTGCAAATGGCTGTCTTCTCATGGTATCCTCACATGGCAGAGAGCAGAGAGAGAGAAAGCAAGCTTCCTCATTTATTTTTATAAGTGCACTAATCCCATTCACAAGGGCTCCACCCTCATGGTCTAATTACTATTCAAAGACCTTGCCTGTTAATACCAACATATTGGGAGTTGGGATTTCAACATACATATTTTAGAGGGACACAAACATTCAGTATATAACAATGCTCATTTATTCTCTAAATATTAATTGAATATCCACTTTTTGGAAAATACCATGTTATTGTTGGAGATCCTAGGATTTCTGTTATAGGAGCAGTAGAAGTTGGTAGCATCTAAGGTAGCCAGGTGGGATGATTTAAAAGAAGGAGTGAGAAGGTGGGAATCAAGGCAAGAGCAATTAAATGTAAGCATCTTGAGATAAGTCTGTTTGGATATTTGAAAAACAGTATTTATTCACTGGTACTGATGTTTAGGTTTCTCCCTGTGGTTGGTGAGGTAAGGCTCTGGGAGTGACGAACTGGCACCAGGGCCTCAAATGGTGTGTCTCAGGGTCTATTAAAGCTTAGAATGCAAAATGGCTCTTAGCAATTATTCTTGAATCCTGGATAAACTAAAGCAAAATTTTCCAGAGAGAAGATAGGTGTTCCCTGTACTTGACTCAGTGTATTTGATCATAGTTTGGTAAATAATTGTTCTGCATACTAAACTGCAAACATATGCTACCTTCCATTAAAAAAGAAAGATCACATAGAAGGTACAACCAAGAACCCACAGGATGGAGCCACTACCCAAGAAAATTATTCTTAGGCTTTGAAATCTAATCAAGGAACAGATAACTTTTGTTCATTGGGATTTCAGAACTGCTATTTTCTAGATACTCTTTTGTACCTCCAATTATGCCTGTTTTTACATAAGCATGTCGATAGCTGTTATCCTATGCCTATCTCATCATTGTACATTAGGTGAGTTAAGACGGACAACTTGTTTCTTTTGTTACAGAGATCCACATATAAAGGTGTATCTTGCCCAACTGCTATACTTAACAACTACCCCAAGAGCCTCTTCATCTGCAGATGGACCTGATTTAGATGGTGCAATTTGAATTTGGAGCTGATGTTGTAGTGAGAACAGACTTTTGGGGATCTTTGGAAGGGATGTATGTATTTTGCATAAGGTAGAGATCGGAAACAATGGGTTCTAGTGGGCAGACTGCAACAGAAAAAAAATCTTATGTGTCCCCAAAGAGTCCCACCTTCTGGTGGTCATGACTTGTGTACTCCTAACTTTTATGTAGGTAGGGCACATGATTTTATTCTAAAAAATAGATTATGACAAAGGTGATGGGATATCACTCCAGCAATTACATTAGATGTCAGAGTAGAGATGACACTCGTCTAATAACGGATACTATGTAAGACACTATTTTGCTGTCAGATAGGCTCTTGCTATCCTACTTGTCTTGAAGAAGAAACCTGCCATGTTTTGAATGGCCTGTAAAGAGGAAAATGTGGCATGAAATTGCAGGCTTTGGTTAGGACTGAGGTTGGTCTCTAAGCAAGAGCTTAAAAAACACTCTTAGTCCTATAGAGAAAAGGAAATTAATTATGCAAAAAAACCGGAGTGAGCTTGACAGTGGATATTTTCTTGTCCACTTTCAGTTTCCAGTCCAACATGTAAGGAGCTTAGACATATGTCACTTCCATCCTACCAATGAGAAAAAAGTTGAACAAACTGAAAATCAACCACCTTTCTTAGACCAGTTAACTGAGGTCACAGAGCAAATGGCTGTCCCCACAAAATGGAGACAGGCTAGAAGATACAGAGCATCCACAGCTCACTGGAGCAGAACCCCAGGAGCAGAAACCACTGCTAGAGCTGGTACCAGGATAAGAAAATGTAAGCTATGTTTGACAAGTTACTGAATCTTCAGTGTAGACTAGCTTCACAGTTAAAAACTCTACTGGGGCCCAGTATATTAGGGGGCCTTCATATTCTTGTGAGTTTTCCTCCGGTGGTCCTAATAGGTTCTTACAGTGAAGATTGGAGATCAGATAAAAATGCTCTCATCCTTTCAGCAGGGTGAGGAAAAAAGTCATTTTGAAACATGCCCAGAGCAACCTGTTCCTTATAACAAGGCCTGCTTAAAGATAAACCTATCTACCAGAAAGGGTTAGACTAGGGCCTAAACAACTTGAAAAAAGGGAGTCTCCGTTCCAGCCCCCTCTATATCCTTGTAAGTGGAGGACGAGAAATACTCATTTACAGGTCCTCTTGACTTCCTGTTTCCCCTAAGGGGTGAAAAACCTGAAGTACTTGTGAAGTCATAGCTTACTGGACTGGGAAAGTCTCATCAAAAGACTGAGACTTAACTACAGGATCATAGGATGCTTCCCCTCACCCCATACATTACCACTACATCAGCAGGGCTCCTATATAAGAACCAAGGATTATAACTGAAAGAAGTGCACATTGCTAAGACCTTATTTAAGAAGAACAGGGGAGACAAAAACAAGGGCATTCAAAGAAATGATGGAATTTAACACCTACAGCTATAGCAAGTGGTAAACACAGACTCATTCCTGGCCAGAAAAATATGAAAACTCACACTAAAGGTCTACTGACCTTTGCTCCTTTTACCCAGTGTATTATGCTTGGTTTTCAACAAAAAAATTAAAAGTCATACTAAAACACAAAATACACAGTTTGAAGAGACAGATCAATCATCAGAACCAGACTTAGATATGGCAGACATTTTGGAATTATCAGACCAGGAATTTGAAATAATTATGATGAATATGCTAAGGCCTATAATGGAAAAAGTACACAACATGCAAGAATGGTAGGTAAACAGAAAAATGAGAGAGAAGAGAGTTAAAGACAAACTGTTAAAAGAAAATACAACCTAGAATTATATATTCAGTAAAATATTCTTCAAAATGAAGGGGAGAAAAAACTCTCTCAGACAAATAAAAATCAAAACCTGAGGGATGTTGTCACCAGTAGACATGCCTTGCAAGAAAGGTTAAAAGAAGTTTGTCAGAGAGAAGGAAAATTATATACATCAGAAACTCACCTCTACATGAAGGCGGGAAGAGTGTTACAAAATAAATGATGGTAAAAGACAGTATTTTCTTATTCTTGGTTGATCAAAGTGATAACAGTTTGTTCAAAATAATAATAGCAATAATGTATTCATTGATTATACCTTATGAACAAGTAAAATAAATGACAGTAGTGTTATAACAGACAGGAAATATGTATTGGGAATATTCTTCTATAAGGTACTTGTGCTACTTGTGAAGTGGTGGAGTATGTTTTGAATGTGGACTTGAATTAGTCGTGATTATATTTCAAACTCTAGGGCAACCACTGAAAGAACTAAAAACATAGAAGTATGATTGATGTGCTAAAACAGTAGAGAAAATGGAACTGTACAAAATACTCAAAACCAGAGAAGGCAGCAAAAGAGTGGAAGACCAAAAATAACATAAAATAAAATAAAAATAAAAGAGCAGTGGTTCTCCCAGCACGGTGTTTGAGCTCTGAGAACAGACAGACTGCCTCCTCAAGTGGGTCCCTGACCCCCATGTAGCCTAACTGGGAGACATCTCCCAGTAGCAGCTGACTGACACCTGATACAGCCAGGTGCCCCTCTGAGAGGGAGCTTCCAGAGGAAGGATCAGGCAACAAAATTTGCTGTTCTGCAGTATTTGCTATTCTGCAGCCTCCGCTGGTGATACCCAGGCAAACAGGGTCTGGAGTGGACCTCCAGCAAACTCCAAAAGACCTGCAGCTGAGGGAACTATTAGAGGGAAAACTAACAAACAGAAAGGAATAGCATCAATATCAACAAAAAGGACATCCACACCAAAACCCTATCTGTAGGTCACTATCATCAAAGATCAAAGGTAGATAAAACCACAAACATGGGGAGAAACCAGAGCAGAAAAGCTGAAAATTCTAAAAACCAGAGCACCTCTTCTCCTCCAAAGGATTGCAGCTCCTTGCCAGCAATGCAACAAAGATGGACAGAGAATTACTTTGATGAGTTGACAGAAGTAGGCTTCAGAAGGTAGGTAATAACAAACTTCTCTGAGCTAAAGGACAATGTTCGAACCCATTGCAAGGAAGCTAAAAACCTTGAAAAAAGATTAGACGAATGGCTAACTAGAGTAAACCGTGTAGAGAAGACGTTAAATGACCTAATGGAGCTGAAAACCATGGCACGAGAACTACGTGACGCATTCACAAGCTTCAGTAGCCAATTCAATCAAGTGGAAGAAAGGGTATCAGTGATCGAAGATCAAATGAATAAAATGAAGCGAGAAGAAAAAAGAGTAAAAAGAAACAAACAAAGCCTCCAAGAAATATGAGACTATTTGAAAAGACCAAATCTACATTTGATTGGTGTACCTGAAAGTGATGGGGAGAATGGAACTAAGCCGGAAAACACTCTTCAGGATATTATCCAGGAGAACTTCCCCAACCTAGCAAGGCAGGCCAACATTCAAATTCAGGAAACACGGAGAACATCACAAAGATACTCCTCGAGAAGAGCAACCCCAAGACACATAATTGTCAGATTCACCAAGGTTGAAATGAAGGAAAAAATGGTAAAGGCAGCCAGAGAGAAAGGTCAGGTTACCCACAAAGGGAAGCCCATCAGACTAACAGCAGATCTGTTGGCAGAAACCCTACAAGCCAGAAGAGAGTGCAGACCAATATTCAACATTCTTAAAGAAAAGAATTTTCAACCCAGAATTTCATATCCAGCCAAACTAAGTTTCATAAGTGGAGAAATAAAATCCTTTACAGATAAGCAAATGCTTAGAGATTTTGTCACCACCA
>NW_016827390.1:60505-87171 GCF_001698545.2 Rhinopithecus bieti
AAAAAATGCTCATCATCACTGGCCATCAGAGAAATGCAAATCAAAACCACAATAAGATACCATCTTACACCAGTTAGAATGACAATCATTAAAAAGTCGGGAAACGACAGACGCTGGAGAGGCTGTGGAGAAACAGGAACACTTTTACACTGCTGATGGACTCTAAATTAGTTCAGCCATTGTGGAAGACAGTGTGGTGATTGGATCTAGAACTAGAAATACCATTTGACCCAGGGATCCCATTACTGGGTATATACCCAAAGGATTATAAATCATGCTACTATAAAGACACATGCACATGTATGTTTCTTGTGGCACTATTCACAATAGCAAAGACTTGGAACCAACCCAAATGTCCTTCAATGATAGACTGGATTAAGAAAATGTGGCACATATATACCATGGAATACTATGCAGCCATAAAAAAGGATGAGTTCATGTCCTTTGTAGGGACATGGATGAAGCTGGAAACCATCATTCTTAGCAAACTATCGCAAGGACAGAAAACCAAACACTGCATGTTCTCACTCATAAGTGGGAACTGAACTATGAGAACACTTGGACACAGGGCGGGGAACATCACACACTGGGGCCTGCTGTGGGGTAAGGGGATGGGGAGGGATAGCATTAGGAGACATACCCTAATGTAAATGACAAGTTAATGGGTGCAGCAAACCAACATGGCACATGTATACATATATAACAAACCTGCACGTTGTACACATGTACCCTAGAACTTAAAGTATAATTAAAAATAAATATATAAATAAAAATAAAAAACACACAACAGCCACAAAGTTAAAACCGAACAAATATGGTAGATATTAACCCAACTATACCAATAATAACTTTTAAAACAATGATTTAAATGCACCAATAAAAGACCAAAACCAGAAATTGTCAGAGGAGATTAAAAAACAAAAAACAAAAAACTTAATGTTGTCTACAAGAAATCTACCTTAAACATAAAGATATAGATAGATTAAAAGTAAATGAACTGGAAAAAGATATGTGATTCTACCGCAAATGTACAGAAAGCTGGAGTAGCCATGTTTGTTTCAATCAAAGCAGAATTCAAGTCAAGGAAAATTATGAGGTATAAACAGGGGCATTTCATAATGATAAAGGGGTCAATTCTCCAAGAATATATACCAGTGCTTATTGTGTATGCACCAAAAAACATGGTGTTAAAATGAGTCACATAAGGCAAATGCTGATGAGACAAATCCACTCTTAAAGTTGAAGACTTCAACACACCTCTATCAGTAATGGACAGACACAGCAGCCAGAAAATCAGTAAGGGTATAGTTGAACTGAACAGCAGCATCAATTAACCACATCTAAATGACTTTTATATAATACTTAACCAAATGATAAAATGCACTTTTTTAGGCTCACATACACCAAGATAGAACACATTTTGTCCCATAAAAACACACCATCAAGGGATGGAAAGCATACAAAGTATGCTCTAAGTTTACAATTGAATTTACCTAGAAATTGAAAACATAATGATAGCTGGAAAATCCCCAAATATATGTAGATTGAACAACATGCTTCTAAATAACACATGGGTCGAAGAAGGCATCTCAAGAGAAATTTTAAAAATACAACTTTTCAAAATGTGTGAGGTGCAGAAAAAGTAGAACTTGCAGGGATATTTATATCATTGACTGCATATACTAGCAAAAGGAGTATCTAATATAATAATCTAACCTTCCACCTTAGAAAACTACAAAAAGAGTGAATTAAATCCTAATAAAGTTAAAAATAAATATTAGAGAAGAAATCAATAAAACTGAACACATCAATAGAGAAAATCAGCAAAACTAAAAGGCAGTCATCAGTCATCAAATCTTCATTTGATAAGATTCATAAAATTATTAAACCTCCAGTTACATTAACTAAGAAAAGAAGAGAGAAGACACAAATTGCTAACGTCAAAAATGAAAGAAAGGCCATCACTGATTATTCTATTGACATTAAACAGATAGCAAAGGAATATTATGAACAATTCTAGGCCCACCAATTTGGTAACCTAGATGAGATAGACCAATTCCTTGGAAGACACAATCCAACAAAACTCACACAAGGAGACAGAGATCATCTTAATAGGCCTATATCTATTAAAGAAATTGAATCAATGATTGATAACCTTCCAAAAGAGTAAACAACAGTCCCAAATGAGCTCACTGGTGAATGCCGTCAAATCTTTAGGAAGGAACGATATCAATTCTCTACAAACAAGCACAAAGATGAAAATATACTTAATATCATGGATCATTAGGGAACTGCAAATTAAAACAATCAGATATCACTACACATGTATTAGAGTGGATAAAATCCAAAACACTGACAAGACCACATACTGGAGAGGATGTGGGGCAATAGAACCTCTCATTCAGTAATGATGGGAGTGCAAAAATGGTACAGCCTCGTTGGAAGACAGTTTGTCAACATCTTACAAAATTAAAAATACTCTTGTCATATGATTCAGCAGTTGCTCTCCTTGGTATTTAGCCACATGGGTTGAAAACTGATGTCCACACAAAAACTTGAATACAAATGTTCAAAGCAGCTTTATTCTTAATTGTCAAAACTTAGCAGAAACCAACGAGAATTAAGTGTCCCACAAGCATACAATGAAATAGTTTAGTGATTAAAAAGTGTGTTATTAAGCTATGAAAAGACATGCAGGAACCTAAATGCATATTGCTAAGTGAAAGTAGCCTATTTGAAAAGGTTACATGCTGTAGGATTCTAAGTATATAACATTCTGGAAAAGGCAAAATTATGGAGACAGTTTAAAAAAAGGGGGTTCTGGGGGATGGGGGAATAAGGGGAGCACAGTGGATTTTTTTTTAGTATGGTGAAACTGTTCTGTATGATGCTGTCATAGTGTATACATGTCATTCATTTTTAAAAACCCATAGGATATATAACAGAAAGATTAAACCCTAATATAAACTGTTGACTTTAGTTAATAAAAATGAATCAATATTAGCTCATCAATTTTAACAAGTATACCACATTAATGTACGATGTTAATAATACAAGAAACTGTATGTGAACCGATGAGAGGGTATATGAGAATTCTTTGTACTTACCACCGAAGTTTTCTGTAAACTTGAAAACTGCTCTGCAAAATAAAGTATGCCCATTAAAACTCCATCCCTGCGTTATATATTTAGAGTAGTTTGTTTTCCCGGAATAACCCATGAATATTTGCAGTTAGCTAATTATTTGTATTGATTTTCTCATCTGAAACTTTCACTCCTTAAGAAAACAGCCATTCTGTCACTAGTAGTTAAATTTGCTCAAGTGTCTTCTATCATTAAGTAAAATATAACACAACACAACACACCATGGCTCTTTAAACCTCCTTTAAATAATTCTGTTTCTGTCCTAAATAAATTTTACACTCTCTAGATTTTGTATGCATAAACATACACACAAAATGCATACATATATTTATATTTATATATTGAAAATATTATAGAGCATTAAGAGATATATGTTCAGCTTGTAAAAAAATTGAGCTCTACACATAAAGTTCTATTAGCATAATTGTTGAAAAGTAGCCCAAGCAGTACTTACAGGGATATTTATTGCATTAAATAGATTTACTATAAAAATGTTTGAAACATTGTAACAATTCAAGAAGCTAGAGAATGAATAGCATATTAAACACAAAGAAGAAGGTAGGAAATAATGAAGATAAATTCAAAAGTGATAAATGAGAAAATAGTTGAACCAACTAGTAAAAGCCAGTTCTTTGAAAGGATTTATATAACAATGTGTATGAGTATGATCAATTACAAATGAAAAAAGCAGAAATAAATGATATTAGATAAGTAAAATTATATAAAACTTAGGTGTAGAAAAGATGTAATGCTAATAGGGAACACTGTAAGTATTATCTGTATCTCAGGATAACAAATGATGGACAAGGAGAAGGTTCTATCTGAAAAATTTTGGGTAATAAACTCAAAAGAATTTTGGAATCAGAGAATTACCATCTTGTAACCCGTGACAGATAAAAGGATAAAAGTGATGGCTGCCAACATCATCACAAAGGAAATAATAGAAATTATCTATCTCTTAATGAAACTGTACCGTATCACCTCTGGGGTGCACTTGCCAATAAACTTTAATATGAATAATATTCTACTTATAAAAATTGAAGATTATTCATGACAAATCTTAGCTAATTGAGTTCATTATTCTATTCTCTGTACTATTGCATATATTTGAGAATTGTCCATAACAGGATTTTATTTTGAATATATGGACTTTTAAATATAAAAACCTAAGTAGAAATGGAACAATTTTTAGCAAAATGAAAATGACTAAAATGACCGATAAAATTACAGAACCTTTGAATGCACAAAATACTGAAACTATAGTCCAAACCCAAAGTACCATCAGACTGTTTTAGGACCAGCCAGGTTTAGAGACCTATTACATCAAATGGTGAAGAAGAAACTAGTCACCACTTCATGTAAACTCTTCCAAACAACACAAAAAGATTGGGAGAATTACTCCATCATTTTCACAGGCTTGCTTTCTTTGACACAAAGACCAGATGAAGATATTCCACTAAAATAACATTTGAGACAAGTTCATTCACATAGAGACAAAATATTCTCAATAAATTCATAGTATATCCAATATAGGCATATCCAATATAGCAGTGAATTAATGAATAGCCTGTATCCAAGAAATGAAAAGATGATATCATATTAGAAAATACTATCAATTGGAAATCACTGTTACCAAAAATGGTGAAAAAGCATGTGATCGTGTGCAGGGGTAAAGAAAGAGCCTTAAAAAACCCTCAACACCAGTGTATGATAGTAACTTTTAGCAAACTTACATTAGGAGAGAATTTCCGTCTTGTAAAATCTATAAATTGACATATTGAATGTGAAACATTACAAACATCCCAAAAAGAGTCCAGAAGAATATACACCTGTACAGTATAAACCCTACTGCTGATAATTGGATGAAAATACATCTATAGTCCACAACCATAATAATACCGAGTAAATTAGAGGTAACAATAACAAAAGCAGATAATTGTGATAATATAATCTCCTATTTAAAAAAAAAAAAACACAAAACAACGTAATTGGTGCAAAAATATTTAAATGCATAAGGAAATTAAGAAAATGTGTGTACAAAAGATCACTATAGGTAAGTCAGGAGTATAGTCACACAAAATCAATAACTAATTATAACATGTAATGTGAAATATGCCTTTCACAACAGCAACAATATCCAAAATATATCTAACAGAAAACCAAATAGAAATGTACATGTTCATTAAGGAGACAGCTATAAAAATTTACTGAAAGACTTAGGAAAAATAAGTCTCCAATAAAGCAGTATACTATGTTTATTTACTGTGGAGGAGATATTGTAAAGATGTTGATTCTCCTTAAAATGTTTACAGATTCACTGCCCTAGCCATAGCTGTGAAGATGACAACCAAACCTGGGCGGTTCTTTCCCATGACCAAACTCAACCATACAGAAGTTAAAGGAAGAATTAAAAAAAAAAAAAAAAAGGCAATATTAACAACAGCAAACAAAAATGAGAACCCTGAGAGACGGTCAGTTTATGTTGAACAAGAACTGGTGTGTGGGCAGGTAGGGGCATGCACTGAAGTAGAGACAGGTCTGTAGCCTACAATAGAGGCAGATAACGGAATTGGCTAGAGAAAAAACTTTAAAACTTTGGTCTTTGCTTCCTTTGCTGTGCCATTGGACAATGCATTTTTTTTCTGCTTATCTAAAGGAAATTCAGTCAGGAACTCAGACCCTATGTGCCAGTTCCATGGGGTAATATTGGGACAGCAAAAACTTCTGGGTAGGCTGAGGAAGTATGAATCCAGACACTATGCTAATAACCACCTGAAACTTCTTTAGTGGAAGCGGACTGGCCTTTAAATTCGTATTATTTTAATACAATATAAAGAATTGACTAAATTAAGATAGCAAAGATTGCAGTGAGTCACACAAGATAATGGTAGAAATTCACTCATGAAAGTGTTGAATACAGACACCGATGTCAGCCAAGAGAGGAGTCTCAGACATAGCTGTCAGGCTAAGAAGTCCTCTCACTTTCTCCTTATGAATTTTACAGGATCTAGTCAGAGGAAGGGGATGAATTTACATCAGAAAATGGAGAAAACTGAGACACTGCCAGAAGTCAATGTGAGGACCCTGAGTGAGGACTGAGGGGCTCCACACATGAGAAGAGACAAGAGTGCCCCCCAAATCTCCCTTCATTCCCCGATCTTGCATCACAACTTAATAGCCGCAGCCAGGTTTAGGAGGCCCCAGGCAGTAGTGGCCAGGTGAGGTGTAACTGAATTTCACATGACGAGTCTCAGGAAGTTGAAGTCTAGTCTGAGAGGGTGTCCTCAAGTCACTAGAGGGGGCATGGCAAGAATGAAACCACAGGCCGGGCACGGTGGCTCAAGCCTGTAATCCCAGCACTTTGGGAGGCCGAGACGGGTGGATCACGAGGTCAGGAGATCAAGACCATCCTGGCTAACACGGTGAAACCCCGTCTCTACTAAAAAAAAAATACAAAAAACTAGCCGGGCGCGGTGGCAGGCGCCTGTAGTCCCAGCTACTCCGGAGGCTGAGGCAGGAGAATGGCGGGAACCCGGGAGGCGGAGCTTGCAGTGAGCTGAGATCAGGCCACTGCACTCCAGCCTGGGCGACAGAGCGAGACTCCGTCTCAAAAAAAAAAAAAAAAAAAAAAAAAAAAAGAATGAAGCCACGACACTGAGTAAGGGCTGAGGGCAAAGTCCATTAAAAAAAGGGAGTCCCACAGAGCCCCACCCCTACCATCAGTCCTGGAAGGTCCCGGCATGGCTTCTGGGCTCAGGCTGTACCTTACTTCCTACTCTGAACTCTCAGGGAATGAGAGCCTCTGTCTCAGGTTGACTGATTCAGCTCAAGAGATAGAGAAGTCCAAGGGTCCACGAAGAGCCCCGAAAGAACTTTATGTGAGTTGCCTGGAATCTGCTGCACCCACAGAACACAAGGGGGAGTGACAGAGCCCCGCAGCTGCTGTTACGCTGGGAGGGCCAGGTGGGCGTGGCCGGAAGTAGTTCCTCCTGACTTCCACCTAGAAAGGGGTCTGAGCAAGACGCCTCAGTCTGAAAAGTGCTGTGTCACGTCAGCGGAAGGAAGCATCCCAGATCTTCTCAGCTGTCTTGGTGGGTATCCTGACCTAGAACTGGGGGGGCATTCCCCGACTTCAACCCCTTCCCCTAAAATGGCGGCTCCACAGAGCCCTGCCCCAACCTGCCCGGAGCTGGTCCCGGAGGAGTCCCCAAGCATGGCTGTTAGGCCCAAAGTCCATTCATTTTTTCCATCATGTTGTAGAACATGAAGGCCTCAGTCCAAGGCTGGTGGACGTAGGTCAGTAGAGGGAGAAATCTCAGGCCCTACATAGTTAAGAGGACCCTCTTTAGGATTGAGGGAACTCCATGTACCATAACGGGTTGCACCAAACTCTGTGCTTGACGTTAGCCTGGGGGTCTGGGCAGGTTTCTAGAGACTGAAGTGCGTTCTCACTTTGTCTCTGCGAAAGTCGGAGAGGTAGGCCCCTGATTGTAAGGAGATGGCAGCAGGTCAGTGAGGGCGATTTCCAGGTTGTGGGAAGAGTCAGAGTGAGGAGTCTAATTACCGTGAGGACCGTTCTCACTATACAGGAAGAGCATTAAAATGCCTCCCTAGGCGGTCTGCGTGTCCCCGGAGTGAAGTGTTGGGCAGAAGTGCTTCCTTATTTCCTCCTGGTTAGTATTGTAAAAATTCCTAGTGTCAATTTCAGAGCGGCACAGAGAAATGGGCCTCTGGGTCTTGTCAACAATTTTAATGATGATCCTGAATGTAAACAGAGAGGATCCGACAGCTGAACAGAAGGTCACCCACTGCCAGCCGGTGCTGTCACCTCAATAAGCCCCAAAATGGGCTGTCATGCTAGAGCCTAATACTCTAACTTCCTCCTGAGTTCGAAGGAGACAAACTGACCAGGAGAACAGGAGTCCTGTGGGTTCCTAGAGCAGTTGTTTTGCAGAAACCTGCAGAAGGGGCGCTAGTTAAAGCCAAGATGGTCGCTCTCAGCCGAAGGCATTGACGTGACATCACTCTCTCCCATCCAGGTGCCAGCCTTCCCAGTCTTCTTACCCACACTCAGCCATCATGCCTCGGGGTCAGAAGAATAAGCTCCATGCCCGTGAGAAACACCAAGAGACCCATGGTCAGCCGCAGGATCTCACAGGTCCTCAGGCCACTGCAGAGAAGCAAGAAGAGTCCCACTCTTCCTCATCCTCTTCTCAGGCTTGTCTGGGCACTCGTCGTAGGTCTTCTGATGTCTCTGTTCCTCAGGAGTCTCAGGGAGTGTCACCCACTGGGTCTCCTGATGCAGTCGTTTCATGCTCAAAATCTGATGTGGCTGCCAAGGGCCAAGATGAGAAAAGTGCAAGCACCTCCCCTGAAGCCTCCATTCCTCAGGAGTCTCAGGGAGTTTCACCCACTGGCTCTCCTGATGCAGGTATTTCATGCTCAAAATCTGATGTGGCTGCCAAGGGCCAAGATGAGAAAAGTGCAAGCACCTCCCTTGAAGCCTCCATTCCCCAGGAGTCTCAGGGAGCTTCACCCACTGGCTCTCCTGATGCAGGTGTTTCATGCTCAGAATCTGATGTGGCTGCCAAGGGTCAAGATGAGAAAAGTCCAGGCACCTCCCCTGATGCCTCCACTTCTCAGGAGTCTCAGGGAGCTTCACCCACTGGCTTTCCTGATGCAGATGTTTCAGGCTCAAAATATGATGTGGCTGCCGAGGGTCAAGATGAAGAAAGTGCAAGAGCCTCACAGAAAGCCATCATTTTTAAGCGCTTAAGCCAAGATCCTCTAAAGAGGAAGTCGTGCGCATTGGTGCAATTGCTGCAGGAGAAGTTTGAGAAGAAAGAGTCCATTTTGAAGGCAGACATGCTGAAACGTATTGGCAAGCGTTACAAGCACTACTTCCCTGAGATCCTCAACAGAACCTCCGAACGTTTGGCGGTGGCCTTTGGCGTTGAATTGAAAGAAATGGATTCCCGCGGCGAGTCCTACACCTTTGTTAGCAAGCTGGGTCTCTCCAGTGAAGGAATTCTGAGTGGTGCTAACGGGCTGCAGAAGTCGGGTCTCCTGATGTCGGTCCTGGCTGTGATCTTCATGAAAGGCAACCGTGCCACTGAAGAGGAGGTCTGGGAGTTCCTGAGTTGTTTGGGGATCTATGCTGGGATGACACACGCAATCTATGGGGATCCCCAGAAGCTCATTACTGAAGATTTGGTGCAAGATAAGTACGTGGTTTACCGGCAGGTGCCCAACAGTGATCCTCCATGCTATGAGTTCCTTTGGGGTCCACGAGCCCATGCTGAAACCACCAAGATGAGAGTCCTGCGTGTTTTGGCCAAGAGCAATAACAGCAGCCCTGGTTTATACCCACATCTGTATGAAGATGCTTTGATGGATGAGGTAGAGAGAGCATTGAGACTGAGAGATTAAGGCAGAACTGGCACTATTCCCTTAGCCAGGGCACCTTATGGGGCCACATCCTACAGATCCTCCCATTCTGAAGTAGAAATTTTGCTTTATGTTAGAAGAGAGTAGTGAGCTTTCTAAGTAGTGCAGTATAGTAGAGGCTGGAGGGAACAAGATATGTCTCTTTCTTTTGTCTTGTTATACATGAGTAACTTGTAGATTTATGTTTTATTTCTTTGTCAATTTTCAAGATTGTTCCTGTTAAGTGAAAGTTTATTTTGCTTCAGATTATACAATTATCAAAAACGTAGCTCTCACATTCATGGTTGTTTAACCAATTTGAAAGTTACAGTTTGGGTATTAATTAAACAAAATCACACAACATATTTTCGTTGTAATTCAGAACTAGATAACATGGTAATAGAAAATGGATTTTGATATGAATCTTAACACAGTAAAATAGTTGACATCATAATATGACGAGAAAGAAAAGGAAAAACAGAAGTGTAAAAGTTGTATAATTCTTGGTTTGCCTAATTCCTTTTCCTATTTNGCCCCTCAATTCCTCCTCAGGGTGACAGAGAAATGAGGCCCTTATTCTGAGGGAGACGGTGACAGGCCACGAAAGGGAGAAACTGTGGGCACTGTCATGAGTCAAAATGAAGAATCTGGGTGAGGGCTGGTGAGACCAATCCTCATGAGGCCCAAAAGTGCCTGCCACAGTTTTGTGCCTCTGGAGACTACAGGCAGGTATGGCCCAATAAGGCTGCCCTCCCTTCCTCTACTAGGTCTCAGAGAGTTCTGGGCCTCGCTGTGAGGAGATGCCTTCAGATCAAACAACAGAGGAGCTGCAGGTCCTTCTAGGAGTCAAATTGAGGACTTCTGATGAAGACTAAGTTGATCATATTCCTTCCCCAACAGAAGGGACAACATAATGCCCAGCCCTCACTCTGGCTTTCAGCATTTGAAAACCCAAAGCAGGACTGCCAGGGAGAGGCTGCCCCAATGTTTTATATTGGGTCTAAGGGAGGTGATCTCCTTAATAAGAAATTGAAGCCATGACACAGCAGAAGAGGGGTCCCAGGCCCTACACGGAGCCAATATGAGAACTCTGAATAAAGACTGAGTGTCCATTGATCCCAAGACAGAAAGGATCTTCCAAAGTTGTCACCCCATTCAAGTGCGAAGTCAGGAAACAACTGATGACCCTGCTTGAATGAAGTAATGAGGGAGAAATTTTCTCTTATTCAAGGAAAAGTTATTGTTTTGTCTTTCAGGCCTTCAACTGATTGAATGAGGCCCATACACATTGGGGAAGGCAATATGCTTTACCCAGTCTACTGATTCAAATGTTAATCTCATCCAAAACAGCCCTACAGAAACACCCAGAATAATGTGTTTGAGTAAATATTTGGGCACTCCATTGCTCAGGCAAGTTGACATGTAAAATTAACCATCACAATACTAATAATGAGTACACATCCTCTAGGTTTTATTGTTGCTTTTGTTTTTTTAATATTGGTCAACCTCTTGCCTGACTCTATTCAGCCTCTGGTTTACTTGCTGTTTTCTAACTAGAGGAAAACATTAAAAGCTAAGTATAGGCTATGTCTATTCAACCAACTTGAAAGACTCCCTCCAGAAAAGTTTCAAATTATATTTTAAAAGCAGAAATTATATTTACAGATTGTCTCCAACTTATGAGGTTCAACTTATGATTTTTTTGGTTTTACAGTGGGTTTATCAGGATGTAACCCATTGTAAGTGGTATTAAATGCATTTTCAATTGATATTTTGACTTATGATGTTTTCTGGAATGTAGTCCCATCATAAGTCGAAGAACATCTCTGTATCTAAAACATAGGCTCCTTGACATGACTGGATTCAATATTTATATGAAGGACTTCATGCAGCTAAACTTTTATTGTGTCTTCAATCTCGTTACTTGTTATTCGTCTGTTCAGGTTTTGAATTTCTTCTAGGATCAAACTTGGTAGGTTGTATGTATCTAGAAATTTGTCCATTTCTCCTAGATTTTGTAATGTATTGGCAGATAGTTGCTTACAGCTGCCACTAATGATCCTTTCAATTTCCTGAGCATCAGTTGTAATGTCTCCTTACAAGCTGTTTCTGCTTTATGGAGCATCCCAAGCCCAGTAACCTTGTGATTCTTGCAGACTCATAGAGGTACCGCCTTGATGGTCTTGGACAAAATCCAAGATAATTCTCTGGATTACCAGGCAGAGACTCTTGTTCTTGTCCCTTAATTTCTCAGAGACATACAGAGTCTCTCTCTCTCTGTTCTGAGCCACCTAAAGCTGCAGGTTGAGTGACACAAGCACCCCTGTGGCCACCACCACTATGATTTCACTGGGTTTGACCTGAAGCCAGCATAGTGCTGACTCTCACCCAAGGCCTGTGTAACAATTCTCTGGGTACTGCCCATGTTTGCTCAAAGCCTTGGGGTTCTACATTCAGCATGTGACAAAGTCAACCAGGCCTGTGTCCTTCCCTTCAGGGCAGCAAGCTGCCTCAGGCTCCATGTGGGTACAGAAGTGCTATCTGGGATTCAGAGGTTAGAGCCAAAACCTTAGAAGTCTACTTCATATTTCATTGTATTGTGGCTGAGCTGGCATTCAAACCACTAGACACAGTTCTTCCCACTCGGCAGTCCCCTTTGCAAAGGCGGATTAACCTTACCCCATAGCCACCACCACCCCTGGCCATGAGCTGTACCACCATACTAACACTGATGTTCTCTTAAGGCCTAAAGACTCTCAAGTCAGTTTGTGGTGAATGTTCCTGAGCTGGGACTCTTCAGAGCAGTGGGCTCCCGTCTGGCCAAGGGCAGGTCTAGAAATGCCGTACAAGAACCAAGTCCTGGAACTGAGGACCCCAAGAGCCTGCTTGGGGCTCCACGCCCTTGTGATGGTGCTGGTACCTAAGGTGCAAGACAAAGTTCCCTTTACTTCTCCCTCTTCTTTTCTCAAGCAGAAGGAGCTTTTCCCCATAGCCAGCACAGCTGGTAAGGTTCCAAGTCTAACATGAAGCCCACAAGTGTCAGAGGCTCACCATGGCCCTCCATGTAGTACCTGGGTATTACCACTGGTTATTCAGGGCTTCAGGGCTCTTCAGTTATCAGGCGACGATTGCTGCCAGGACTGAGTCCTTTCCTTCAAGGCAGCGGGTTCCCTTCTGGCCCAGCGTGTGTCTAGAAATGTCACCTGGGAGCTAAAGCTTGAAATGGGGCCTCACAACTCTCACCAGTGCCCAATTCTGCTGTGGCTGAGCTGGTATCCAAGATGCAAGACAAAGCCCTCCCCACTCTTCCTTCTCTCCTCAAGTGGGAGGAAGGGGTTTCTTTAGGAGCTGTGAGCTGTGCAGCCTGGGTTTAAGTGAGGGGCAATGGCAGGGTAGCACTCCCTTGGCTGCCCCAGTTGATGTCTCAGTATGTTTTGTGCCCCCCGTCCACTGTCTATGGCCCTAGTTCAGCCTTGGTATTCACCTAAGATTTGCAGTCATTGTGGCCTAGACTGCCTTTCAAATTTACCTGGAGACCCAGAGTGCTGTAGTCCTCTGTGACATTTTCTTCCTTCCTTCCATTATCTTCTTCTTTCTGAATTCTTTCCTTTTTTCCTAATTCTCTTTCTTTCTTTTCAGTTAATTTCTAAATGTTACTTTTAAATCGAAGGTTTAAATTGCTTCAGAATATAAGTTTATGTCCTCTGTATTCCACGCGAGTTTGGACCACTGGGAATGGTGATTCCNGCCAGGGCACCTTATGGGGCCACATCCTACAGATCCTCCCATTCTGAAGTAGAAATTTTGCTTTATGTTAGAAGAGAGTAGTGAGCTTTCTAAGTAGTGCAGTATAGTAGAGGCTGGAGGGAACAAGATATGTCTCTTTCTTTTGTCTTGTTATACATGAGTAACTTGTAGATTTATGTTTTATTTCTTTGTCAATTTTCAAGATTGTTCCTGTTAAGTGAAAGTTTATTTTGCTTCAGATTATACAATTATCAAAACGTAGCTCTCACATTCATGGTTGTTTAACCAATTTGAAAGTTACAGTTTGGGTATTAATTAAACAAAATCACACAACATATTTTCGTTGTAATTCAGAACTAGATAACATGGTAATAGAAAATGGATTTTGATATGAATCTTAACACAGTAAAATAGTTGACATCATAATATGACGAGAAAGAAAAGGAAAACAGAAGTGTAAAAGTTGTATAATTCTTGGTTTGCCTAATTCCTTTTCCTATTTATTTTAGTATAAATAAAGGATACCTGGATTTATTTAGGTTATTAAGACTGCCGTTTGTTTTGTTCTAGTGCACTTCATATTCTATGTTATCTACTGCATCAAAAGCCTTTCTGATTGCAGGGTGGTACTTTCTGGGTTTAAAATAATCACATGAAATGCAGTGATCAATATAAGCCAGAATGAGTTCACTAAAACTTTCTTGAAAAAAGGCGGCTACATTCAAAGAACTTGCATAGGCTTAAATTCTCCCAAATAGTTTCAAGATGTGGTGATTTTGTTCCTTAATATATCATTAGGAAAATTAAAATTAATAATTTGTGTAAAACACATAGTATAGTAACTGTCATTTATGACAGACTCAGTATTTCCTACTTAGTATGCCATATTTTTTATGGACAGTACTTATACCCCCAAATTCCTACAAGATGGGGTTTAGCAGACTCACTTCAAAATGAATAAATTGCACATTTCTAAAAGCTCACAAGCTTATGATCGACAGAGCTGGGATTAGATCTCTGGTCTGGATTCATCTAGAGCCCACATTTTCCAATCCTCTCAGCCTGAGCCAGACTTTGTGTCTTTTAATTCATTTTTCCTCTCACTGCCCAAAATGCTTATCAGAGCATTAAAAGGACACCGTACCCAAAGCACTTCTTTGGAATATACAACTAGAGTAATCACAATGCTGAATAAATGAGTAGTATGAATTACTAAAAGAAAAAATAATATACTGTGACAGTATGATTATCTAGATATGCAACATCAGATAATCCAATAAGATCAGGAGGTCCCCAAATCATCCTGCTCTGCCCTTTCCCCATAGAAATTAAATATCCTCAAAGCAAAGTACATAATAGGCTAAGTCTAGATGGCAAAGCAAAGAATAGATCAGTGTGCTTTTTTCACTGACAGCCCACCACCTGTCTGGGGCCTCCTGCCTTGTGGTACAGCTTCCCTATCTCATACAGAACCTGGGACAGGGAGCCATTGTCTGCAAGGTTCGCAGTAGGGAACCTGCTCAGTTATTTGCAGGTGTGTGACATTTCCCAGCAGGCTTAAAAAGAAAGGAGGCATGATGAGAACCCCCATAAATGAGGATTCTGGAGATCACTGCCTCAGAATATCGGGTTCACTGAGAGACCAGGCCCTGCCTACTCTCAGATCTAGAAGGCCCAAGCTATAGCAGCAAGCTAAAATTTCTCTATTTATTCAAGGTTCTCAGGTACATAAGAGTCCTGGTCTAAGGGTGGTGTGCTCTGGTTATTGGGAGGAGGATCTCAGCCTCTGAAAACTATCAAGAAGAGGACTCTGAATGAGAAATGAGGAATGATCCACCCAGAACAGTAGGGGCTCTTAAAGCTTTATCTTGCTTTCTGCCTTGGGTGGCCATAGGCAGGGCTATCTGGTTGAGGCTCCTCCTCATTTTCTCTAGGGCTTCTACTGGTGCCCCAGGGAGATAAAGGCTTTGATCTCATGGCAGTAGCTCCGATTCTGCCCATGAAGGAGATCCTCACAAGCCTGGATTGGATTTAAGGTGAGGACACTGGGGTAGCCAAGGAGTAGCACCCTGACTTCCCCTCTGGTTTCTCAGTAAAGGAAAAGCTTTGGCTTGAGGCTGGCAGACTCAGCTTAGTAGAGGAAGGAGTTCCACATCCCCAAATCAATGTTAGAAACCTGAGTGAGAACTGAGGGAGCCACTGACTCCAAAACAGTGGAATCTTGTCGGATTCTGACCCTGCTATTATTCCTCAGAGGATCCTCAATAACTGTGGCCAGATGTGGCTGTTCCTGACTTCCAATTGGGAGATTCCAGGAAGATATGGCCTTGGTCAGAGGAGTGCAGCCTCGAGTCAGTGGAGGGTGGAGTTTCAGATTTCATTAGCTAGGAGTCAAGGTAAAGATGCTGAGGCAGGATAGAGGAGACCACTCACCCAAGAACAGTGGGAATGCACAGTGTCCTGTCCCTATTGTCAGCCCTAGGAGGACCAGGGCAGAACTCTCAGGCTGAAGTGCCCCCTCAGTTACTCTGGGAGTGGTCTCAAGGAAGTGAGAGCCTTAGTCTAATGGGAACAACCCTATTCAGCAGAGGATGTTTAATAGGAGTCACACTGCTGACCCTAAACAGGGATGATGGTACTCCTCCCAGAACAGGTGGAGCCACACGAAGCCCTGCCATTGATGTCTCTCCCTGGCAAACCAGGAAATTCTGAGATGATGAGTCCCACTCATTTCCTTTTAAGGCATCTCAAGGAGGTAAGGCACCTTCTAAGGGGTCAGCCTGAGGTTACCACAGGGATAAATTCCAGGTCATGCAAACAGTCAAGCTGAGGACCGTGAGGATGGAAGGAACCACTCAAATCATAACAGTACAGACAACGCAGAATCCCTCAGGTACTGTCAGCTGTAGGTCACCATTTGGTATATTAGGGAATTAAAGGCCGTACATGAGCAGACAGGCCTCTAGGTGTTGGGAATGTTCATTGTGAGGACCCTGAGCAAGGACTTAGGGGAGCAACCAACCTAGAAGAGAAAGGAACCTACATAGCTCCACCCCTTTCAGCCCTGGAAATCCCCAGGCACGAATAACCGGATATGTCAGCCACTCTCTCCTCGCCCTGTAGGTCTCGCATCACTAGAGGGAGAGGTCAGAGATCCTGGCTGAGTGAGGACTCAAGGAGTCGCAAACCCTTGAACAGAGGAGTCCCATGGAGTCTTTTCTTGCTATTAGTTCTCAGAATCCCCTAATAGCTCCAGCGTGATCACTTTGACTTCCATATCTGGGGACTCTAGGTGGTGAGGAACTTGGTCTGAGGCTGGCCATCTCATCATAGAGGACATTACCAGGTTGAGCCAGGAGTCAGGGTGAGGATCATGAGGATAGAGCAGAACATGAAACGTATAACAACAGAGGCAGCACATAATCTCTCCCCTACTGTTAGTCCTGGGAGATTCAGGGATAAATGTCAGGCAGAGCAGCAGGCCAGAGCAGAGGCAGCCCCTCAATTTCTCCTCAGGGTGACAGAGAAATGAGGCCCTTATTCTGAGGGAGACAGTGACAGGCCATGAAAGTGAGAAACTGTGGGCACTGTCATGAGTCAAAATGAAGAATCTGAGTGAGGGCTGGTGAGGCCAATCCTCATGAAGCCCAAAATGCCTGCCACGGCTTTCTGCCTCAGGAGACTACAGGCAGGTATGGCCCAATAAGGCTGCCCTCCCTTCCTCTACTAGGTCTCATAGGGTTCTGGGCCTTGCTATGAGGAGATGCCTTCAGGTCAAAGAACAGAGGAGCTGCAGGCCCTTCTAGGAGTCAAATTGAGGACCCTTGGTGAAGACTAAGTTGATCATATTCCTTCCCCCAACAGAAGGGGCAACATAATGTCCAGCACCCACCCTGGCTTTCAGCATTTGAAAACCCATAGCAGGACTGTCAGGGAGAGGCTTCCATGTTGTTTTATATTGGGTCTAAGGGAAGTGATCTCCTTAATAAGAAAGTGAAGCCATGATAGAGCAGAAGAGGGGGTCCCAGGCCCTACACGGAGCCAATGTGGAGCCAATATGAGAACTCTGAATAAGGACTGTGGGTCCAGTGATCCCAAGACAGAAAAGATCCCTCAAAGTTGTCACCCCTGACAGGGGTGGTGGGCTGAGGCACTCTCTCGCTTTATGTGGGTTCCAGGGGCTTCCAAGCGTCAACTTCTGAGCAGAATAGGAAAGAGGTACCAGGCCCTGTCAACAGTTAGCATAATGATGTGGAATATCATCTGAATGTACTCCCCAACCCCAGAACACAGGGAGTTCCACAATTAGTCTCTGCTGCCACTCTAGTAGGCCCCAAGCTGGGTTGCCAAGCTACAGCCTATGACTCACTCTAAGTTGCTTTACCGGGTTCTCAGGGGACAGACTGATGGGAGAACAATTGCCCAGTAGATTCCTGGAGCAGTGATCTCAGAGAAACCTGCATTGGCAGCCTTGGTTAAAGCCAAGGTGGTCTCTCCCTGCTGACGGTGCTCACACCATTTCATTCTCCTTCCACCAGGTGCCCATCTCACCTGTGACCCTAGTCACACTTCTGTCTGCTGTCCCTGCCCATAGTCATGCCTTGGGGTCAGAAGAGGAAGTTCCACACTCATGAGAAATGCTACCAGGGTGCTCACGTCACTGCAGGAGAGGAAGAGTCCCTCTCCTCTTTTTCTCCTGTTTTGGGGAGTGCTCTTCAGAGCTCTGTTTCTACTGGCATTCCCCAGGAATCTCAGAGAGCCCCCCGCATCATCACTGCTTCTGTAGATGTTTCATGCACAAGATCTGATGAACATGCCAAGAGCCAAAATGAGGAAAAACCAAGCACCTCTCCAGCAAGAGCCTCCACTGGAGCTCACACAGAGACCTTCTATTCTGGAAGGGAAGTTTGGTAATAGAATTTCTGCTGAAGAAGTGTAAAATTAAAGATCCCATGACAAAAGCAGCATTGCTGAACATTGTTAACAAAAAGTGCAAGGACCATTTCCCTGAGATCCTCAGGAGAATCTCTGAGTACATGGAGCTGCTCTTTGGCCTTGAACTGAAGAAGTTGACCCCAGCAGTGATGTCAATGCTCTTTTCAGTGAACTGGGTGACCCCAGCAATAGGAGTCTGAGTGGTGATAATGCATTGCCTAAAAGTGGTATCTTGATGATGCTCCTGGGTATAAGCTTTACGAAAGGTAATTGCACCACAGAAGAGGAGATCCAAACATTTCTGAGTAAGATTTGGGTCTATGCTGGGAGAATGATTTCATATATGAAGAGTCAAGAAAAAAGTTTGGTACAGGAAAGAACCTAGAGTACCAGCAGGTGTCCAACAGAAGTCCCCTACACTATGAATTCCTGTGGAATCCAAGTGCCCATGCTGAAACCAGCAAGAGGAAAAACTGGTGACTTTTGGCCAAAGTCAATGATACCATCCTGAAGTGTCTTCCCATCCCTTTATACAAGGCACTGAGACATGAGGAAGAGAGAGCCTGAGGTATAGCTGCAGCCAGGACTGAGGCTAATGCCATGACCAGTGCACATTCTGGGGCTACAAACAGCAGTTTCTCCCATGTCAAGTGAAGGTTGAGGGAGATTCTTTACCCTTTTGAAAAATAATGCAGTTAATGTTCAACTTAGTAGAGGACCTAAGCAGGAGTGGAAGAAATATAGTTTATATCTTCTTTGTGTTTCTGTTCATTGTGAATAACTTGATTTTTTTTTGTTGTTTTGTTTTCAAATATTTCTTTATTTTTTTTTTTCTTCCAACTTTTATTTTAGGTTCAGGGGTGCAAGTGCAGAATTTTACATGGGTAAATTGCAACTTGCTGGGGTTTGGTGTACAAATTATTTCATCACCCAAGTAGTAAGTATAGTACCCAACAAGTAGTTTTTGATCCTCACCCTCCTCCCACCCTCCACCCTCAAGTAGAATCCAGTGTTCCATTCCTTGTGTCTTTGTATACTCAATATTTAGCTTCCACATGTGAGTGAGAATGCGTGGTATTTTGTTTCCTGTTCCTGTGTTAATTTGCTTAGGATAATGGCCTTCAGCTGCATCTATGTTGCTGCAAAAGGCATGTTTTTATTCTTTTTTATGGCTGTGTAGGATTCTGTGATGTATATGTGCCACATTTTTTTTTATCCCACTCACTGCTGCTGGGCATCTAGGTGAATTCGTCTTGGCTACTGTGAATAGTGCTGTGATATACATATGTGTGCATATCTCTTTATGGTAGAATGTTTTATATTTCTTTGGGTGTATACCCAGTAATGGGATTGTTGGATGAAATGGCAAATTCTGTTTTAAGTTCTTTGAGAAATGTCCAAACTCCTCTTCACAGTGGCTGAACTAATTTACATGCCTACTAGCAGTGTATAAGTGTTGTCTTTTCACCACAACCTCACCAACATTTATTTTTTTCACTTTTAAATCACAGTCATTCTAACTGGCATCAGATGGTATCTCATTGTGGTCATGATTAGCATTTCTCAAATGATTGGTGATGTTGAATGTATACAAATCAATAAATGTGATTCATCACATAACCAGAAGTAAAAGCAAAAACTACATGATCATCTTAATAGATACGGAAAAAGATGCTGATAATATTCCACATCCCTTCATGGTAAAAGCTCTTATCAGACTAGGCATTAAAGGAAGATACCTCAAAATAATAAGAGCCATCTATGACAAACCCACAGTCAACATCATACTGAATGGGCAAAAGCTAAAAGCATTCCCTTGAGAACTGGAACAAGACGAGGATGCCCACTCTCGCCAGTCCTATTCAATATTGTTCTGGAAGTCCTAGCCAGAGCAATCAGGAAAAAAAAAGAAAGAAAAAGGCAACCGAATAGGAAGAGAGGAAGTTAAACTACCTCTCTTTGCAGATGACATGATACTATACCTAGAAAACCCCATAATCTCTTCCAAAGGCTCTTAGATCAGATAAACAACTTTAGTCAAGTTTTAGGATACAAAGTTAATGTAGAAAAATCAGTAGCACTTCTATATATCAATAACGTCCAAGCTGAGAGTGAAATCAAAAATGTAATCCCATTCGCAATAGCCACAAAAAGAATAAAACACCTAGCTATACATCTAGCCAGGGAGGGGAATGATCACTGCAATGAGAATTATAAAACACTGCTCAAAGGAATCAGAGACAACACAAACAAATGGAAAAACATTCCATATTCATAGGCAGGAAGAATTAATATTGTTAAAATGGCCATACTGCCCAAACCATTTCACCAATTCAATGATATACCAACAACAGTTTTCACAGAAGTAGAAAAAACTATCCAACATTCATATGAAACCAGAAAAGGGCCCGAATAGCCAAAGCAACTCTAAGCAAAAGGAACAAAGCCAGAGTTCTCCCACTATGTGACTTCAAATTATACTACAAGGCTACAGTAACCAAAACAGCAAGTTGCTGGTAGCAAAACAGACACGTAGACCAGTGGAACAGGTTAAGGAGCCCAGAAACCAAGTCGCACACCTACAACCATGTGATCTTCTGCAAATTGTACAACAACAAGCAATGGGCAAAGGACTCCTTATTCAATAAATGGTGCTGGGATTACTGGCTGGACATATGCAGAAGAGTAAAACTGAACTCCTTCCTTACACCATATACAAAACTCAACTCAAGATGGATTAAAGGCTTAAATGTAAAACCTAAAACTATAAAACCCTTGAAGAAAATCTAGGAATTACCATTCTGGACATAGTCCCCGGCAAACATTTCATGATGAAGACACCATAAGCAATTGTAACAAAAATAACAACAACAAAAAATAGACAAAAAAAAAAAAAAAAGAAAAATAGACAAAACAAAAAAAAGACAAAATAAATAAAAAAATAGACAAAATACCAAAATAGACCAAAAAAAACAAAAAAAAACAAAAATAAACAAGTGGGGCCTAATTAAAGACCTTCTGCACAGCCAAGGAAACTATCAACAGAACAAAGAGACAACCTAAAGAATGAGGGAAAATATTTGTAAACTATGCATCTGACAAATGTCTAATATCCAGAATCTAAAAGGAATTCAAAGAAATTAACATGCACAAAACAAACAACTCCAATAAAAAATGGGCAAAGGACCTAAACAAACACTTCTCAAAAGAAGACATACAAGTGGCCAATAAATATATAGGAAAAAAATGCTCTCTTGTGTATTTATTTATCAGTTAAAAATATCTTTAACTTACATCAAAGCTTTATTTGCTATTTTCACAGTCTGTATGCAGTATCTTTGTACATGCAAAAGTCATCTTGTTTTATTGCAGCTAACTTGATTTCCAATTGCTCTTTTGATTTTCCAACTGTGTATTTTAACGTTTTTACAATTACAAATTATAAAAAACACATACGATAATGTGTGGGGTCCATAAATCCTCATTTTTTAAACATTAAAAATATAGGTTTTTTTAGATGAGTGGGGCTGGATAAAGTGCCTCTTGCTTGTTCTCCTCAAAACTCCTAGAGCTTGTGAATACATAAGGCAATTTCCAGAATACCAGCAGGCAGAAAGCTCAAGTTTCCCACACACAGAACTTGAGTTCCTTTTCTATCATCACTCAAACAGGAAGCTCAGGAAGGAATTCACAAGAAAGTTTAGAAAAATGTATACTCTGTGTGTGTGTGTGTGTGTGTGTGTGTGTGTACATAAATATTATATATATTACACATATATATAACATTTCTATTCCCCTCATCCCATCTTACAAAGCATTTTGAAGATCATAATAATCTGGGAAGTGCATGACTTCTAAGATAGTAGTATGATTTAGGAAACAACACTCTATAAAGTATCTGCCATGACAGAAGATATTATCTTTGTGATCCCCCTATTTACAGGATCTATAAGGTTATAGATTTAATTTAAAAGCTCAAATTCCTTTGAAAGCAGCATAACTTTTAGTAGGTGGGATGCTACCAGGGTTGTCAAGAAAGTGCCAGTAAGAGTCATGGAAGACGTTACAGCATCAAGTGCAACAGTAACTACGTAAGAAGACTCTGGAAAGGCAAAGGGGAGAGACTGAGAAGTGTTGATTTTAAGGATTATCTGGCCAGAAATCTCTGGCTGACTTCCCAGAGCAAAGAGACTGATTTTCTGTCCTCCTCCCTGCAGGAACTCATCCAGACAAAAGAGAAAACTCTAAAGACTGGTGGGGACAAAAGGAAACACAGACTGGCTAAGACCCAGAACAATCATACCTACTGCCTTTCTATCTGGCTTTAAGCTACCAGAGGCTTGGCTGGCCCAGAATTCCAACAGGATTCCTAGCAGTTTCTGAGAACAGAGCAGAGGTCTTCTACTCCCAAAGGGCATCTGATCCAAGGCACATCCCCTTCCTGATGTAGAGTGGGTTCTGCTTGCTTCAGGTGGCTTCCTCCACCTCAGTACTGTTCCTCTTACCCAATGGAATCATGGTGCCATAGGACTTCTAATGTAATGTTTTAGCACAGAGCAGAGGGGAAAGGTCCATTCAGAGCCTATAGGATGTCTCTCTATCACTGCCAAGATTTGTCATGTTTTCAACATATAAATTGTGGGGGAAGGTAATTTCCTAGTGGATAGAGCCTTTCTTTTACTTTCCAACGCTCCTGAAAGTTCACCCTGAAATGCCAGTTCACACAAAGACAACAATTAATCTGGCTTCCTGTTTTAAAGAACAGGGCTGGGTGATTGGGACTGCAGAAATCCAGTGCGACATGAAGAAATGAGGAAGGAATAGATTTATGTGATAGCCCTCTTCCAGGGTTGGACAGTCTTCCACACAGGTCTGGGGGACCTTTAAGAAGTGCTTGGTTTGGGAGGTGAAGCAACTGTATATCTGTGGATTTTTACTTTGTTATTGCTGTTGTTTGAGACAGGGTCACTCTTCTGTCACCTAGGCTGGAGTGCAGTGACTTGATCATGGCTCACTGTAGCTTCAGTTTCCTGGACTCAGGTGATCCTCCCACCTCAGCCTCCCAAGTAGCTGGGACTACAGGTGCATTCCACCATGCCTAGATAATTTTTAAAAATATTTTTAATAGAGACGGGGTTTTGCCATATTCCCTAGGCTGGTCTTGAACCCCTGGGCTCAAGAGATCCTCCCAGTTCCGCCTACCAATGTCCTGGGATTACAGGCATAAGCCACACTGCCCAGTTGGATTTCTACTTTTGAAATTATTCTTAACTTCCAGAGCAATCTCGGGACATCATGATGAAACTTTTATAATTTTTATTTATTTATGTGTTTGTTTTAGAAACAGGGTCTCACTCTGTGGCCCAGGCTGGAGCACTGTGACAGGATTATGGCTCACTGCAGCGTCCGACTCCTGGGCTCATGTAACCCTCCTGCCTTGACCTTTCGGGTAGCTAAGACTACAGGTGGATGCCACCATGACCACCTAATTTTTATTTTTTATTTTCTGTAGAGGTGGGGTCTTTGTTGCTCAGTCTGGTCTTGAACTTCTGGTCTCAAACAATCCTCCCACCTCAGCCTACCAAAGTAATGAGATTACAGGTATAAGCACTGAGCCTGGCCTGAAAATTTTAAAAGAATATATCAACAAGGCAGCTTTCAGCACCAGGTAGGAGTAGCTGAAGACTACTTGAAAGAAATCAGACTGAGGATTTTTCCCAAATCTCTTGCTCAGCCTCTTAGGTTTAGAACCTCAGACTTACGCCTACTTCTATCCTCACTCCTTACCAATATCCAAAGTCAGCTTCACTTCCCCAGCTGCACAAAGGAAAACTCATTTGTCTGAAGGCATATGTCTTGGCGTGTCCTCTAGAAATATATTCTCAGTTCATTGTTATTTTCCTGAGTCCTGGAAAACCTGAAGCTGTCAGGTCAGCTTCACTCAAAATTCCCAACATCCCAAATACCACGAGGTTTCTCTTTTACCAGAATTTCTGTTGGCACTGAGTAATTGTCCACAACATTGATTTTTGAGGGCTCACCTTAGAATTTCACAGGCCAACGGTCTCTAGTTCCTTAAAGAGCCATGAAGAAGGGTATCCGCTGGGGAGGAAAACAAGACAGATATACCAAAAGACCTGCTGTGCAAAAAGGGGAAAGAGATATCGTACATGCATAAGATTCTGTACTCTGTGTAAGATTTTCATTTAAGGTGATCCAAAGGCCTATGGGAGAAGGATTGGATAGAGAGAAAGTGACTTCTTTGTGCACAAAAGGTTAATAAAGCATATTAAGTTAAAGTTTTCCAAAGAGTCCTTCAAGCAAACATGAGAAACTAGAGTATAACTTAGCCTCAAGCACCTCACCCAGTTTAAAAAGAGGGTAAATAAATAACCTATTTGCCTAGCTACCTTCAAAGAATCTCAAGCATCAGTCACTTCATACTTCATTGTATTAATCATAATAAGCAGGACTCAGAGGATCCTGCATTATGAGGGTCATTCCTGACTAATATGGTTTTAATGTGTTCCTCGAAAATCATGTGTTGGAAACTTAATCCCCAGTGCAACAGTGTTGGGAGATGGGGCTTAGGGGGAAGTAACTAGGCCATGAGGTTTTTGCTCTCATGAGTGGATAAATGCTGTTATTTCAGGAGTAGGTTCCAGTGGGCTCTTTATCATGGAAATGAGGTCCTTCTGTCACCTAGGCTGGATTGCAGTGGCTTGATCACGGCTGACTGTAGCTTTGACTTCCCAACTAGCTGGGACTACAGATGCATGCTGCCACACCTGGCTAATTTTTTGTATTTTTAGTACAGACAGGATTTTACCATGTTAGCCAGACTGGTCCTGAACTCGTGACCTCAGGTGATCCTCCCACCTCGACCTGCCAAAGTGCCTGGATTACAGGCATCAGTCACCGCACCAAGCCTGTTTTCATTTTTAGATCCCACAAATAAGTGAGAACATGCCATGTTTCTCTTTCTGTGCCTGCTTTATTTCACTTAACATAATGATCTCCAGTTCCATCCATGTGGTTGCAAATGACAGAATCTCATTCTTTCTTAATGTCTGATTGTTATAAACAATCCAGTTATACTCAAAATCATTCTTAAATGTACAGTTAAGGTACTATTGACCATAGTCGACTTGTTGCGCTAGCAAATATGGCTTATTCATTATTTTTAACTATTTTTTGTACCCGTTAAGCATCCCAACCTTCCTCTTACTCCCCTTCCCTGTCCGTGGTAATCATGCTTCTACGCTCTATCTCCATAAGTTCAATTGTTTTCATTTTTATTTATTTTTGTTTTTATTTTTTGAGATAGTCTTACTCTCGCCCAGGTTGGAGTGCAGTGGCACAATCTTGGCTCACTGCAACCTCCGCCTCCCGGGTTCAAGCGATTCTCCTACCTCAGCTTCCCAAGTAGCTGGAATTACAGGCGTGTACCACCACGCCTAGCTAAATTTTGTATTTTTAGTGGACACACAGTTTCACCATGTTCACCAGGCTGGTTTTGAACTCCTGACCTCAGATGATCCCCACATTTTGGCATCCCCAAGTCCCAGGATTACAGCCTTGAGCCACTGCACCTGGTCTGTTTTAATTTTTAGATCCCACAAATACGTAAGAACTTGCCATGTTTGTCTTTCTGTGCCTGCTTTATTTTACTTAACATAATGATCTCCAGTTCCATCCATGTGGTTGCAAATGACAGGATCTCTTTCTTAATGTCTGAATCGTACTCCACTGTGTATATGTAACACATTTTCTTTGTCCATTTATCTGTTGATGGACACTTAGGTTGCTTCCTAGTCTTAGCTACCGTAAACAGTGCTGCCACAAATGTAGGCGTTCAGATACATCTTCAATATATTGATTTCCTTTCTTTTAGGTATATACCCAGCAGTGGGATTGCTGGATTAAATGGTAGCTTAATTTTTAGTATTTGTGAGGAAACTCCAAACTGTTCTCCATGGTGGTTGTACTAATTTACATTGCTACCAAGAGTGTACGAGCCTTCCTTTTCCCCACATCCTCGCCAGCATTTAATACCTGTCTTTTATATATAAGCCATTTTAACTGCGGTGAGATGATACCTCATTCTAGTTTTGATCTGCATTTCTCTGTTGATCAGTGATGCTGAGCACCTTCTCATATGTCTGCTTGCAATTAGCCTGTCTTCCTTTGAGAAATGTCTGTTCAAATCTTCTGCCCATTTGTAATGGGATTATTAGATTCTTTCCTACAGAGATGTTTGAGCTCCTTATATATTCTGTTCATGATTTGCTTGTCAGATGGGTAGTTTATTTTCTCCAATTCTGTGGATTGTCTCTTCACTTTTAAATATTTTATTTTCTGTGCAGAAGCTTTTCAACTTGATGTGATCCTATTTTCCTTTTTTTTTTTTTTTTT